>NC_048448.1:35071113-35259093 GCF_004353265.1 Vitis riparia
AAGTGAGTAGTAGGGAGTATGCTAAAAAATGTGACATCTAGGCTAACATATAGCTTCTTTGAAACTGGTCATAGCATTGTAGCCTTTTTGTGTGGAAGAGTAGCCAAGAAAGACACATTTAAGCGCTCTGGGATCAAATTTGTTCCGCTTAGGTCCATGAGTGTGGACAAACACAGTGGACCCAAAGACATGAAGTGGAAGATGTGCATCAAGTCTCGAATGAGGAAAAAACTTGGAATTTCTGAAGGGGTGTGACAAAGGATAGGACTTGACTCGACATTCAGTTAATAAGATATGTGGCTGTCAAAATGGAGTCACCCTAAAATTGTGAGGGCATGTGAGATGTAAACAGCAAAGCACGAGCAACTTCAAGAATATGTCTATTTTTCCGTTTTGCAACCCTGTTTTGCTGAGGGGTGTCAACACAAGAACTTTGATGTATAATACCATTTTCTTGTAGGTAAGTGCTCAAGGAGTGATTGAAATACTTATTACCATTATCAGTACGAAGAATTTGAATTTTGGTTTGAAACTGAGTTTGTATTATAGAGTGAAAGTTCAAGAAGACTGATCGAACCTCAGTTTTATCAGTCAACAAATATACCCAACATAGGCGAGTATGATCATTAATAAAAGTGATAAACCATTTTTTATGGGTCCTATTAGGGGTATGTGAGGGACCCCATAAATCACTGTGAATCAGAGTAAATGGTATGGATGGTTTATACTTAGACTTAGGAAAAGACGCTCGATGATGTTTGGCAAGTTCACAGACTTCACACTGAAAATCCAATAAAGTTTTATTTGAACATAGTGAAGGAAATAAATGTTTTAAGTACTGAAAACTAGGATGACCCATCATTTTGTGCCATAACAAAAGTTCACTGTCCTTAGGATAAGATGCAGAATTACAAACAATAGGAGAACATTGTCCAAGCACATCAATTTCATCGAAGTAATATAGACCCTCAAGCTCCTTAGCACTGCCAATCGTCTTCCCTGATGATAGGTCCTGAAAAACACAATGAGATGATAGGAATTTAGCTGAGCAATTAGAATCTTTGGTTAACTAGCTAACAGACAGCAAATTGCAAGACAACTTAGGTACATGTAGGACAGGGTTGAGAGTAATCGACTCAGAAATACGAATACTCCCTTTGCTAGCAACTGGTGATAAAGTACCATTTGCAATTTTTACTTTAAATTACTGGCACAAGGAGAATATGTAGAAAATAAATGATGAGCATCAGTCATATGATCAAATGCACTAGAGTCAATAATCCAGGGAGTAGTCTGAGACATGGTGCTAAGTGCTGTCAAAAAAGTACTTTTTTTTGCCAAAGAACCAGAGGATAAAGTGGTAGAAGACTGACTAGAGGCTTGGAAATTAGAAAAAAGCTCATATAATTTCGCAAGCTGGTCGGAATTAAACCCCAAACTAGAAGTTGATTGACAAATTTCTGTGAGAGTTTTGTCTGCCTGGGTTGCGGTGGAGGCTTGATGACTATGAGCTTTAGGCTGTCTAGGCTTCCAATCTGCGAGCTTGCCATGTAAAGCCCAACAAGTGTCTTTAGTATGGCCCAACTTCTTACAATGCTCACAATAAGTCCTCTTGGACTGTCTTGGGCTTGGCTTACTAGCTCCAGCAGCATGAGGCCCACTAGCAGCAGCATGAGGCCCACGTCCAGCAGTAGCATGAGGCCCATGAGGCCCATGGGTTAAAAGGGCTGAGCCCTCAGGCCCAAATGAAAGATCCAACATTACTCTCCTCTTGCTTTCCTCTCATTGCACCTCGGAGAAGACTTCTCGGATGGAGGGCAACGGCCAGCGATTGAGAACCCTACTCCTGATGTCGTCAAGCTCACGGTTCAGTCCCGCTAGGAACTCAAAGACCCTTTCGTTCTCCATCTTCTTCTTGAAGCGCACGCTGTCACCTGTGTACTCCCACTCCTCTTCGCAGTTGAGATCGAGATCTTGCCATAGACCTAGCATCTCGGTGTAGTATTCTGTGACTTCCCGATCTCCTTGCTTCATCTGCCAAAGGCGCGTCTTGATTTCAAAGATTTGGGAAGCATTCTTGACATCGGAATATGTTTCCCGTATCGCATCCCACATGTCCTTTGCCGTCGGGAGGAACATGTAAGTCTTTCTAATGGTTGGTTTCATGGAGTTAATCAAGCATGAGGTGATAAAGGAGTTTTCAGACCGCCATTTCTGGGATGCTGCTACATCGGTCGGAGGTGGTCGTCGAGTCTCGCCGGTAAGGAACCCTAACTTTCCCTTTCCGTCAATAACGAGTTTGATTGATTGAGCCCACTCTCTGTAATTCTTACCATTTAGTTTTTCAACGGTAAGGTGGAGTGGGGAGTTGTCGAATGCACCGACGGGGCCCATCGAAAAGTGTATCTCCGACACTCTTTCATGGTTGTTTCCTCTTTGGGCATTCATGGACAGATTAGGGTTTAGAGCAAACGAAGCTCTGATACCATGTAGAAACTAAGAGTGATTTTTGAATTCATTCAAAACTCTGTTTTTTACATAAACGTATCCCTATTTAACAAATATACAGAGAGCAATAAAAAAGAAAAAAAATACAAATATGAAAACACAATTTATCCATAATTGGGGCCTTAATTTTTCCCTAATATCCTACCAATCATCATTCAAAATTATAACGGATTTCCACACTAGGTCTTTGTCAAAATGGATTTGTACGAGTTTTGCACTTTGTTTCACATTTTTTTTTTTGTTTTACTTTATTCCTTCTATATATTTTTTTTTCATTTTTCGTCATGAGTATCATTTTTTTTCCTTCCTTTTTTTTTTTTGCCTTTTTTTTTAATTTGAGGGTGGGTTGCAAAATCAGCCTAAAATTACTTACTTGATACTTGTTTTTCAGTGGCGAAGAGGTTTGAAGCTTAGTGGTGAATCCACAGTTGAAAAAATTACGTTAGATGGTGTTTCGGGTTTGCGTGTCACATTGAGTGCAACTGTCCACGATGTACTATATTATATGAGCCCAATCTACTGTCAGGATATTATCAATTCGGTACTCTATTTTATCTTTAATTTTTCAGTTTCCCTTTTTTATTTTATTCGTTTGTGATAATAATCCATTTGACCATCTTAAAATGCTTTGCCTATGGTTTATATAGTTGGACCGAGATGTTATTTTCATTTTACATACACTACAATCGGTAGTTCATATATCATACGACAACTGGATTTTTTCTGTTTACACTTGAGATTTAGCTAATTACTAAACTGAAATTTTAAACTTTATTTGTCTCATATTTGATTAGTAGAAAGCACAAATATGAGAAATTTCATTTGAAAAATGGAGAAGATTGATTTTTTTTTTTTTCATAAGTGTATTGGCAAACTTAGATGTGATCATACACTAAATTTTACAAGAATTGGTCAATCACTCATGGTGGGGATTCCTTATTAGACAAAAAGGAAAAAAAAAAGGAAAAGAAGAAGGTGATGTTTGTTTTTTTACTTAATTCTAAATAGAACCTTAATGCTTAATAGTGTTAATTTCCACTAAGTATTAAAAAGTAAAAACAATCAATATGTTATTTTTTCTATTTAGAAAAAGTTACATATTTTAGCTTTTTTTATTTAGTAAAAAGTTTATAGTAAGTCATGAAAAAGTAGAAAAACAAATAACCTAAATTCTGAAAACAAATTGTTTTCAGTAAAAAGCCAAAAAACAAACACCACCGAAGGCTATGGGACAACTACATTTTCAGCAAGTAAAACTGTTGAATTGCCAACTTTCCTACAATATTAAATTGTTAAGAATTAGACCCACAATGTACATCGTAGTCTTAACACCCCCTCCTATGTGCAGCCTCACACCTACATGTGGAGAGGCATGGACAGGTTTTTGGGTCCATGGTCTATATCATGCTACCCATGCTTTTTGGCATGTATATGATTACATTAACAGTCCAAATACTTTCCTAAAAGATTAAATTGTTAGAATTGGAACCACAATGTATATCATAGTTTGAACAGCCCTACCCTATGTGTGGCCTCACACTTGCATGTGGAGAGGCATAGATAGGTTTTTGGGCCCATGTTGTATATCATGCTATATGATTACATTAACACTCCAAATACTAACTTCACTCATTTTGATAACATGTATATGCTAGTGTATAGTAAAAAATATTAATAGCCTACAGTTAGATATGCATCCTTTAACATAGGATTTTTTGGTTGGATCAAAGTTGTAAACTATACCTTAAATCATGTGGCAGTAACAGAGCTACTCCTTTAAACAATACTATTGCGTTATATTTTGGTCCTGTTGGGGCTTGGGGCAGTTGTCCTAGAGTAGTGAAATTTACATTTTATTAGTGAGATTGAATATCCAGTTTGAATGTAACAACATGCTTGGACTAAAGATCCATTAATTTGCTTCTAGGTCTCAAATCAGTTAAACCGGTTATATTTGAAGTTTCTTAAGAGGAATCCGGGTTATGATGGAAAGGTATGTGGATGGTTGAAAGGTCACCATTTTCATTCATCGGTATTTGACTATTTAAGTTCGTGATTCATATTTAATGCTCTCATATTATGTTATCTTTATATAGGTTTCCATATATGGTCACTCTTTAGGAAGTGTCCTCTCTTATGATATCCTTTGTCATCAAGACAATTTGTCCAGTCCATTTCCAATGGATGCGACGTATATAAAACAAACTAGTAAAGAAGAAAACCATCCTAGTGGAAGCAATCAATCCTCTACATACAATTCCTCCACCAATCTGGAGAATTCTAGTTTGATCAATGATTCTCAGGACATGGTGGTGCCCAACAATGAAGACAAGATGATTTCACAACCTAGTGTAGTAGTTTGTGGGGAAGAACTTGCTGAACCTTCTGTTACAGCAGATTTGGAAGAACCTTCTATAATGGCTATGGATTCTAACCAACCAAATGATAGCTCATCATTGAATGAAAGTGTCCATGAACAAGTTTGTGATTCTAGTGACATGTTTTCTCAAGAAAAGATGGCATGGATGAAGATATCGACACAAACGATAGGGGCATCCCAAATGGGGTTTCAGAGAAATACCTGAGGAGTTATTTGATGATAAAAGCAATAAAGATGAAGAATGCAAATTGTTGAGAGAAGAGGTGGGGATTTGTAAATGAATACTTTTTGTAACTGTGGGCATGTTTTATTTATTATTTAATGAAGTTTCTCTGTTTCAGATTGCTTCCCTGAAAGCAAGAATAGCAGAATTGGAATGTCAGTGTGGTGGTAAAGTTTCTCTGTTCTTCACATTATTTCATGTCTGGATAGAACTTTCCTTCTTGATTTTTGACTCTTGCTTATGGAAGGAGCTTTTGTACGTTGATCTTCTGGATTCTGAAGTGTAACCTAAACAGGAAATGAGGAAGGGCATAAAGCTATACCAAAGCAACCCTTTTATGAAAGGGTTCCAACTGGGCAGGATGTTGCACCTAGGAATTATACCCCTTATATTAAGTACACAAAGCTTGAATTTAAGGTAAAAAGACAAGAATTCATGTGCATTTCTTTATTGAATCTTCCAACATATTTGTGTTGCAGATAGCATACATGTAAATTGCAATCTATCTAGTTCCTCTTTTGACTTGTATATCTTCATGTCAGGTTGACACATTCTTTGCAGTTGGATCACCTCTTGGTGTCTTCCTTGCCCTCCGCAATATTCGTCTTGGCATTGGTAATACTTAAAGTTCCTGTTTTTTTCCTTTTCCCTTTTCTTTTTCCTTGGAAGAACTCTATTAAAGTTCCAATTATTATGTTAAAGAGTAATTTCTTAACCTGGTTATTAGTCAGTCATGACCAAATAGCTTTCTCGTTCATTATTGGGCTACAAATTCAAAATTTGGTGTTTTAACTTTCCAACTATTTAATGGAAAAAAGTTGAATAGAGGTTCAAAATCTTATATATGTATAGGCCTGGCTTCTTTCATTGGTGGAATCTGTCCTCCTGTCCTTCCCAGTGTACAGGAGCCATCCAATGAGAGTGCTATATCATGGGATGAGAGTGGCATATAGAAAGCCATCCAATCATTATGATCACAAAGGATATATATTCTTTTAGATATTATTTGATTTTCATTTGTATCTAATTTATAGACCAACAAAGTTGAAACCTTTATTTTACTCATTCTTTCTTCCCCCTTTTTAACAGTTGTAACAAAGTTGAAACTTTTATTTTACTCATTCTTTCTCCCCCCTTTTTAACAGTTGTCCCATGTTTGGACTCATGATTTAAATTCCAAATTTCATTTCTAATGAATTATTTTATTTTATTTCTTTCTTCTAGGCAAAGGTCAAGATTATTGGGGAGAGGAAAATATAAGTGAAGAGATGCCATCGTGTCGGCAAATATTTAATATTTTTCACCCATTTGATCCTGTGGCATATAGGTTTGTAAAGACTCCTCTATTACAATGATGTTTGCACATTTTCTTTGCTCTGGTGTATCTGTGTATGATATGTAAAATATTGCACACTTTCATTTCTCTATGTTTGATTGTTGTCACCTTCTGTTTTATTTATTTATTTTTAAAATTGCAGAATAGAACCTCTTATCTGTAAAGAATATATTGGCACACGTCCAGTTATTATCCCTTACCACAAAGGTGGGAAGAGGTTGCATATTGGGCTTCAGGTAATGTATTCTAAGAACTATGTGATTCTGGATTATAGTTTTTAAATTTTATTTTTACCTTCATTTCTGGTGTTCATGGTGTGTGATGCAGGATTTTGCAGAAGATTTGGCTGCACGTTCTCAGGCAATGATGGACCACCTACAGTCTGTAAGGGTGCGCCCATGTACACCTCCTAAAGTCAATATATTTTCTGATTTCCGATTTTTCATTCATGATTTTGCTTTTCTGTATCTTAGTGATCTGGGATTTTGAATGGTTTTCTGTTATTTCATTTAGAAGAGTTTGTTCTCAAACTTTTAGCTCTGTTTGACTGATTGGCAAAGTTCAATTCCACCAAGCATCATCAAAATCTCTGTAGTTCTTATGTATAACTGCATAAATTCAATGTCATTCCTCATAAAACTCAATGAAGTTGAGGTTTATGCATTAATATACATCCTTTGTAGTGACCACTTATCATGGGCAATTTAAATTGGCTTGGGTAGTCCTGATTTCATTAAACTCAGAAATGTAGAAGAAATGACATTAGATTGGAGAAAAATGTAGGCTACATTCGTACATTATTTTATTTTAAATATACATTATATAGGTATCAACAATGAACTAAACCAACATGGGGACTGAGCCTGTCTGAAGTTACATGTTCTCCCATTCTACCCTGGGATCCCAGTTTTTCTTGTATCCTAGAACATGGGGACTGAGCTAAATTGTCTGAAGTTAAATGTTCTTCTTTCCTACCCTAGGATTCAATTGTGTAACATAGTGCATCTGGCATGGGTATTTGCTTTAAAATACCCATGTAAAAAAGTAACACGTAGTTTCTTGTGATCAGGAATCAATTCCTTCTTCCCTTACTGGACACATTGTGTTAAGACACATTCTGTATGCGCATACATGTACGAAGTAACATAGTCTCATGTTTGCTATAGTTACATCACTCATTTGAAGTGTCCATTTGCAAGGAAGTTTAGAGTTCTAAATTCCACGATTGTTGAACAGGTCAAAGTGCTCACAGTATGCCAATCGAAAAACAGGAATGACCTGGAAGGTAATAGCTGCTGTCCTTTTTCTCTGTTTCTCTCCCTTTAAATCAATTTTGTTTAGAATAATAATCGCTGCTGAGTGCCCTCCTTTTCCTGACACACTTCTGTTGCCCCTCTGTATCTCTTCTCTACCTTCCTTCAATGAAAAAGAAGGAAATAAATTACCTTTTTTATTCCTTAATCTACATCTTTAGTGTGCTTTAATTTTGTATGTATACTTCAGATGAGGTGGAAAACTCCCAAGAAAATGATGAGAGATCATATGGTTCAATTATGTTGGAAAGATTAACTGGAAGTGAAGATGGACGGGTTGATCACATGCTCCAAGTATGTGCTTCTAAAACTTGATGTCAACATTTGAGCTTGTGTTCTATATATTCCACATTTGACCATGTCATATTCTATATATTTGAACCATTCTACACATTCTGTATCTGGAACAAGTGGTATCAAATCATTTGTGGATGTGGTTTCCAATGTCACCATTTTATTTGTCCTCTCTGGGACTCAGGTTGCCACATCCCGCAATCCCACCCCAAACTCTGGGACTCAGCTTCTTGTACCTATGGAGAGAAAAAGTACAAATGGAGAAATACACCCAATTGAATAGTAACCAAAGAACTCAGTAAACTGAGCCTCCTTAGGGCCAGTGACTAGAGTCTGACAAGGAGTTGACAGCATATCATCTTGGCTAGATCAAATGGATAAACGACTATAAGTTGAATGATTGAGAGCCTCAGCAGATTATCAGCCTTTTCCATCTGTGTTATATATGTGCTCTTAAGCTTGGTCAATGTATGGGATTTTGTTTGGTTTCTTTAACTTTACATGAGGTTATTTAGTTAATTCCATATGTTATGAAGACAGTGGCCCTACTGCTTTTGATTTCTCTCTAATGCGATTTTCCATAATGGTATTGCAGGACAAAACATTTGAACATGCATATATATCAGCCATTGGAGCACATACGTAAGTACTCATTTTGTAGTTCTAACACAAGCATAAGTTGATTATAGAATTTTGTGAATAAGTATACCTAAAATATATTTTATTTTTGGTTGACCGAGGAAAATGGATGATAATTTTGAAATCTTACAATAACTAGATCATATTTAGATTTTAAATTTCTTCCCTTTTCCCCACTTCTTAGCAATAAAGAGATTCGTTAATGAAAAGATGGTAGCTGAGCATGCTTTTTTGGTAAATAGTACTGTAATATACATGCTTATCGCCCTTCCTTCTGGTCGGTACCTTGTGGTGTGCAGAAACTATTGGAGGGACTATGATACTGCCCTTTTCATACTGAAACACTTGTACCGAGATATACCTGAAGAACCCAGCTCATCAGAGGAAGCCAATGGAGGCAGCTCCAAAAATGAGAATGGCTCCACTGGCTGGACTGACCAACGAGAAGCTGCAGATGAAGAACTTCCTTTGACATTTGCTGAGAGAGTTGTAGTTAAAAACTTCTCAAGGAAAGCTAAGAAGATCATGCAGTCCTGAACAATACTGAATCTCCTCTTCCTACCTTGGTGGGATTAAGCTGAAAGAGCAGCTGGTCACAACCAAGGCCGAGCCATTAGCCATTTCCTTGACCTTCATACACAGCAAAAATGGGATGATGTGATGCTGGGATGGGCAATTGCAGTTTACCAGGAACCAAAAAAATCTTTTGTAGATGCCACTCATTTCTTACACAGTTGCTTATACATAGAAAATCTCTCTCCCTTTTCCTATTTGTTTCCCTCTGTACATTATGTTGAACATAGGACTATCCCTGAAAATATTTTCTCACCCAATTTTTAGGTAATTTGTGCATATGTAATTTATTTCACCAGTGACTTAAGTGAATTTTTCTTTATTCATTTAGTGTGTGGTATACAAGTCTCTTTTGCAAGGGCACTTGAAGACATGTTGGCAAGAGGTTTTGTGATTGCTATTTCAGAGTTTCTTCCATGAAAGGTTGATGAAGGGTCTGTACTATAGTGACATTGACATACTCCATGCATTCTTATACTATATAAGCCTGATGATAACTCTTGTCAGGGAATGCTTCGGATATCTCAAGAGGTGTCGAGTTAGAATCTATTTCTAAATAATGATTCAAAATCAGGTAGAGCTTTTTCATTTTTTTTTGTTCGACCCTTTGGTCTTAAGAATGCTAGTTATTACTCAATAGGGTGGTCAATTTTATACCCCCGTAAATGGTTTAGATATCAAAGTGGGCTGAAGTAACCTGTACCAAATAAATAAATAAAAAGGGAGAGCAATAATATTCAAAATTATAATGGAAGCAGCACACAAGAGTGTTAATAAGGAATCCTAATCCCAAAAAAACCTAACCTTTAATTTTTCAGCCTTTGTCCAATTACTTATGAGTTATGCCTACTAAGATGATTTTGGGTTTAACAATGGTTAGTTGTAGTATGAATGAAGTAATAGTCATTTATCTGGAGTTTTGAATTTATATTGCCTTTCATCATTTTCAAATTCATATTTGGCTCCGTCTTCATATTATTATTAAATTCGGAGATTAGTCGATCTAAGACTTTGAATGAAGAGTGAATTTGGGTAAGAATACATGTCTTTTAATAAAAGTCTAAGAACAATAATGGGTTACGATGGTTATGTGTGCCAACATTATACAACCTGTAAATTTTGTAGTACATAAGAAAGGTTTTTAAGAAAAGGAACATGATGGTACAACCAGTCAATTTCTTTTAATATAAATTATGAAGTTAATGTAACAAGTATATTAAGACAAAAAGAGGAGAAATACAAAAGCATTTTCTTTCCTATTTACAAAATTGAGTAATTTTCCTTTTTAAAAAAGGTATACTCTCTAATAATTTAATTTTCCTCCTTTTAACTTTTTTATGAGCAATTACATAAAAAAAAAAGAAATTTATATGTTTTTTTATATCTTTTTCATTGGACGTTACTTAAGTACCATACATATTAGGGGTCCGACTCAACCCGATATTTGAGTAAATAATTTTAGTACTTGAGTTGAGCTTAGGTTAAGTTTTCTCAACTTAAGCTCAATTTGGGTTGGGTTAAGGCCATATGGCTCGGATAAACTAAGCGTAACTCGTTTAATATTTTTATAATATTTATAATGTTTATTATTTGAATAATAAATTTATTTTCTTTTTAGATTTCATAGAAAAATCAAATTATAATTACATCATATATTTTTTCATCTTTTTAGGATCATGCATATGTTTATTTATTTATTTATTTATTTATTGTTACATTAAAGTTTTGTCTTATTACTAGTTAAATTTTGATATAAAAATATAGAAAAAAGTTTTTTAAAAACCATTATGTATGAATTTAGAATCATGCAATCTAATTAACTAGACCAATTTAAGTCTAACTCGATTAACTCAAGTATAATCCGATCAACCTGAGTTTAATTTGACCAACCCAAATTTAGCTCTACCAACTCAAATTCAACTTAATTTAGAAAAATGATGTTGGGTTGGATTAGGTTGAGTATCTCGGGTTGGGATGAGTTTGAATTGATTGTTTTTTTAATTCAAGTTGGGTTTGTATTAGCCATCAATCGAACCAACTCACCTTCGTTGTAGCCTTAACAGATACTATTTAAGCATTAATATAATAAAATGCTCTTATATATAACAATTTTTTTTTTAGAGTATTCTTCATATTTTCAATTATTTTTACAACACTCCATAAAAAATGCCTAAAAGAATTTTAAATTTTTTCTTAAAAACAAAAAAGTTTCAAAATAAATTATTTTAATAAAAAAATTGTTAGTCTTTTATTTTTTATTTTTTATTTTGTACTAACAACAGCATTCAGACCTTATGCCTCTCACCATACCAGACACATGAAATAATTAATTGAATTTGGAGAAGAAGGAGAAGAATACATTGACAAGACTAAAAGGTTTCCACCCTCCTATGCCCAACTGCATCCACAGCCATGCAAATTAATATTTCTACACCTACGATATGGGACATATGGTAATTGTCAAAGCATACAGACAAATACTCAATTATGAAAGTAATTTATCTAGATAAATTCAATAAGTAATAATTCACCTGCTGCAGCCCTGCATTATTAGCAGTTGATGAAGAAATATTGCTGAACTTGCCAGTGAATTTTAGGGCTATATATCCATCCTATAAATACTGAAGCTTGTAGGCTTTCTTAGTCATATTCATATAGACTTACCAATTGGGCATTCCAGTAGAGCAACATGTCTTCTCATCTCTCGGCAGAGGTAAAACGTCCAGTAGTAAGCTTTCGCCCCAGCATCTGGGGAAGTCGTTTCATCAACTACACTCCTGATGATGAGGTAAGTTTACATGAGATCTTAACTATCTAAAGTTTTTTCTTCGAATTTGTTTAGTAGTAATGTGTGCATGCAATTTTCTGGTACAGATAACTCGTGCCTATAACCAGCAGCGGGTTGAGGATTTGAAGGAGGAAGTGAGAAGAGAGCTAATGGTAGCTGCGGGTAAGCCTTCACAACAGCTGAACATCATTGATGCTGTTCAACGACTCGGTATGGCATACCACTTTGAAGAAGAGATAGAAGAAGCATTAGGGCATATCTATGATAACTACCATCACAGTGATGATAAATATGATGATCTCTATAATGTTTCTCTCCGATTTCGACTTCTAAGACAGCAAGAGTACAATATTTCACGTGGTAAGGCTCATGAATATCAGTGGTAATCTTCACATATATGATTCAATCTTGTATCTCAAAATTTTTCCTTCGCAGATATATTCGAGAGGTTCAAAGATGAAAATGGTAGCTTCAAGGAATGTCTGAACAATGACGTGGAAGGCATGCTAGGGTTATATGAGGCTGCACATCTCAGGGTGCAGGAAGAAGATAGACTAGATGAAGCACTTGCTTTCACCACCGCTCACACTGAGTCTTTGGTTGAAGATTTAGACCATCCTCTTGCAGCACAAGTAACCCAAGCCCTATACAGCCCATTAGGAAAGGTTTGGAGAGACTGGAGGCAAGGCCTCACATATCTATCTACCAAGATGAAGCTTCACACAGTAAAGGTTTATTGGAACTTGCCAAGTTAGATTTCAATCTGCTGTAGTCACTGTACAAGAAAGAGCTATGATGCATATGGCACTTTGGAAGAACTTGAACTCTTCACAGAAGCAATTGAGAGGTACGTATGACCTACAAATTTCAGACTGTGACATAAATTTATTTAAATAAGTACTTTGAAGGGGAACTGGTTAATCATTTTTCAGGTGGGACAATAATAGCATAGATAGTCTTCCAGAATACATGAAGCCATGCTATCAGGCAGTCTTGGATGTCTACAAAGAAATTGAGGAGAAGGAAAATGAAGAAAGACCTTACTGTGTTCACTATGCAAAAAAGGCAGTAAGGCTCCCAGAGTTCTATCTTTGTTTCCCCATTACATGCAATATATACTAGCGTAATATATATTTGCTTTGTGGAACATATTCCATATGAAAAGGTCTGTTCCAGCTTACTTCAATGAAGCCAAATGGCTCCATGCAGAATATGTACCAACGATGGAAGAGTACATGGGTGTTGCCCTAGTAAGCTCTGATGTCCCCATGTTCACAATCATCTCCTTTGTTGGCATGGGAATGATGGCAACAAAGGAGGCCTTTGATTGGGTGTTAAATGGCCCTAAGATTGTTAGAGCTTGTTCCACAATTATTAGGCTCATGGATGACATGGCTTCACACAAGGTACTCTGAAATATTACTTCCAAAATGCTGCTTATACATATTTCAAAAGCAAAGGGTTTTAAAAACATCTTATATTGGTATTTTTCTTTTATTTATTTATTTATTTTTATGTAGTTTGAGCAAGAGATGGAGAGGGCATATTGCATCTAGTGTTGAATGTTACACAAAGCAAAATAGTGTCTCAGAGCAACTTGCATACCGAGAGCTTAACAAGCAAGTTGAGAAAGCATGGAAAGATATAAACCAGGAGTTCCTTAGACCTACTGCTATTCCAATGCATCTCCTTACACGGGTTCTCAATTTTGCACTCACTAGAGAATTCATGTACGAAGGCCGTGAAGATATATTCACGAATGTAGGATGTGAGTGTTTAGCTAGGTTGGCAATTCCGGACAAAATTCCTAAGTGTCCCCTAACTCGGCTTCCCAATTCCTCTTCAGACTACTTGACTTTGAAGACTAAGATTTGTTTAAGAGACCAAGGTATGTAGCCGAGTGTGTGGTTATTGAATGTGAATCAACCCGGTTTTTAATATTTAAATGTGTTAGAAAGTTGGGAGAAATGGTTTTTGGTGCAAAACTTTTATTCCCTTGTTTTTGGATCGATCTAGGTGCAGGGGTGGATGGATCCAACTAATTTTATTTATTTATTTATCAAATCTCAGCCATTAGATTGAGGACTTCCTTTTACACTTTAAAAAGCAATCTTCACTCATTTTTCTAAAGAGTGACTGCAGAAAACGTGGAGAGAGCAACCACTCCATGTGTTTTTCATTTTCTCATCTTGTTTTCCTAATTTGGGGTTTTTGATTGCAAAGAAAATCCACTTCTCTTAATGTTTTCCAAACTAGTTTTTTATGAATTTTCTTGAGCAATCAATGGGTTGATTCATTCATTCATTCATATCTCAATCTCTCATTCTATTTGGGTTTGTGCAAAAACCCATATTCTTCTTGTGTGGATTCAAGAAGAGGTCGAATTGAGCTTGGTGCAGACTCCAAGTGTGCTCTGAAAGAAGAAGGTGAGAAGCTGAAAGTGAAGTTACTAGTCAAGTAGTCCGGGAAGGATTGGTTGGCTTGAGCTAGGTAAAACCTTGTACTCAGTTTTTATTTTTCATAGTGAAGTTTTTCAATCAGTGATAGACCCGTGGTTTTTGATCTCTTCGGAGGTTTTCCACGTTAAAAATCCGGTGTTCATTGTTTCTTTCACTCACTTTACACTTTGAATTATTTTCTGTTTTTGATATTATTGATTACTTGGGCATACATGTTGAATGGAAGAAATATGAGGTGATATAAGTGTGATGATCCATGAAATATCCTTAATAATTTTTGTTCATTTTGTTTAATGATATCATGGAGTCAATTGATATGAGTTGAGGAGATGATTGTTCTTTTGATTTATTTTTGAGGAGTGTTGAAGCATTTGCATGTGTTTTGCATTTATAAATTATTAGGAGAGTGTTGATGCATACATTATTGCTTGTGCATGTTATGCTTTGTTGAAAAGTTGTTGAAAGAGAAGTTTCTTGACATTGAGATAGTCTAAGGTTAGGTAATCTTTGTTGGGAGAATTTTTAAATTGTTCTACAACACCTATATATTCACCCCCCCTCTAGGTGTAGTCCATTATTGAGATTCACCTTTTCATAGGAGAAGTGATAAAAGATAATATTGCATCACTGTTCATTGACCTTGTGTCAATATGAGCCTGAAGCTTTTTGATTCTAATAGGTCTTTTAGCTTCTGCTTTATTTGTCTTTCTGGTTTGGGGTTCCTTTTTGTAATTGGTTTGTGTTGGACAACATGATATATGTCGTTACGAGTTCAAATTCTAGTAGCTTAAACTTTTGGCAAACTTGGTTCTCCAACATGGTATCAATGCATTGTTTGGTAGAGCATATTTATTTCCTCAATTTATTCAGCCCCATATGCAAGTCCAAAAATGTTTGTTCATGATTTGCTTTCCTAGGTCCCTAATGTGTCTTTTCACATGCAACTATGGGACGAAAGCGAGGGAGAGAGTTAGAAAGCATGAGATAAATGCTGCCTTTTTCCTTTGGCTGTTTCACTTGGTGGCTAAGGTTTAGGGCCTTCTGGACTTCCCTCCTGCTATGCTGGTGTGCCACATTTTTTCCTATTTGGGTTGTTCCAGCCGAAGTTTATCAAGCCATCCCAACCCGACCAATACACAATTAAAAACAATGACCGACCGATGTCATACACCCGCTTGTATGTTGAGTAAGAGGCCCCATAAAAAAATAAAGATATTATTAATACACCCACTTCTATTTTTGAAAAATAAAAGAAAAAGATGAGAGTGACGAGAGCAAAGATGGATGTAAATTAATATTACCTGAAAATTATGCTCAAACTTAAGCAATTACATGGATTTAGAACTACTTGTTTTGTAAATTAAGGTAAATAAGATTCAAGCTATAAGTAAATAACCTTGAACAAAGTGATGATTCCCGTAAATAATGACTTACATTCAAACAAGTAAAAAAGGTCTGAACAAAATTAACCAATAAGAAGGATAAAGGAGGTTTTTAACCAAGTTTCAAACTAACGAATACTAGGTCATGTATTTAGCCCAAATCTTAGGAGAAGTGAGTAAAATTAACTCTAAGAGTGAATCACCACTTATTTTAGTGCGCTTGGGAGGTGCATAATTTGGGTGTGTAGGTTAGATGTGGTGTGTTGTGGCTGTGCAACACTTTATTTGTATGTAAACATTTAAATAAATGTCCTTATATCTCCATTTTACTTTGTGATATCTTCGTATACTTTAAGTTTATAATATAAATAATGAAATAATCTTCATTTGAATACAATAAAAATACTTTTAGAGCATAATTTTTTATTTCTTGTTATAAATTGACAATTTTTACTCAATTCTTAAAAAAAAAAAGAGTTTGTCCAGATAAATTCACCAAAGATAAAAATCTAAAAAGTATCACCAACATAGAAACAATAAAATCCACCACTTTTTGTTTTAATTTTTGAAACTTTTAAAAATGACATGTTTTCCTTAGTGAAAATTTCTGCATGGCCATGACAATATGCATGGTATGTAAAAAGACTCTTAATCCATTGTATCATATTATATATATTAAAATTAAAATTAAAATTATTGAGTTTGAAAATAAATAATTAGCTTATATTTCAAATATTATATTATGGTGTTTCAACAACTTCCCATGTTTTTTTTTTTTAATCTTTCTCCATACCATATTATTTTAAACTATAGTTTGATTTGCCTAATAGCTATGGTGTTCAACAACTTCCAATGTTTTTGTCTCTTTCCATACCATGGTAAAAAAAAATGATCAAGGTCTAAGGGAAAGTCTTCTCCCACAAAGAGAGCTTGACACACGAGTGTTCTATTATATGATCCAACACCTAGTTAAAAAAGAGTTCCAACTCCTTACATTGATCATGTGAGATGCAGGGGATGATGAAACTACTTTTGTAGGGGTATATTCGAGTGAAATCTAGTATTGGAATAGGGAAAATTCCTATGCATACTATATACCACATTAAAGTCTTTGAGTTGAGATTCATATGTATTTTATAAAACTTCATTTGAAATTCTAGAGAGGAAGTTGTGTTCAGTTTTCCTTAAAAAAAAAAAGTCCAATTGTTTAGTGCTACTTGAGAGTTAGAGAAATTCTACTTCCTAGGTATATTACAGTGGAATTTGCGATCTAAGTTAGACTTTATAACTTACCTAGAAAATACTGTCTCGGAAATTGTTCATGTTTGGAGGGTTGTTCCAAGTTATGGCAATTGGAAGCTAAAGAGGTAGGGAATTGATTGATGAGAGGCAAAGGCTTTGGAGAAAATGGGTGAATGGTAGATTCTACGAAAAAAAGATAGCTTCCTTGCTCTATATCTCTTGTGGACTATTTTGGATGGTGATTGAATCCATATTCTTTAGTATTTACTTCTTGGGTGATGAGCTTGTATTTCTCTTCCTATCTATTTAGTTCTTTTCTTTTTCCATCTATTTTGGTGTTAACTATAGTTCACCTATTTTATATAATTCCAAGTTATGGCAATTGGAAGTTAAAAAGGTAGGAAGTTGATTGATGAGAGGCAAGGACTTTGGAGAAAAGGGGTGAATGGTAGATTATGTGAATAAAGGTTTGCTTCCTTGCTCTATATCCCTTGTGGACTACTTTGAGTGGTGATTAATCTATATCCCTTAGTATTTACTTTTTCAGTGGTAAGCTTGTATTTTCCTTTTTATCTATTTAATTATCTTCTTTTTCCATCTATCTTGGTGTTAGCTATAGTTCAAATCTTTTATATAAAAATTATTTTCGACATAACAAATTAGAGGAAGAAAGGGGGAGTTAAATTTTGATGTTGCAGCTAAGGGACATGAGATGTTGCACTTTTTAAGTATTAAGTGTTTTTAATGTTGGAAGAGTTTTGTAATAAGATTAGAAGTAGGAAATATTACTGTTTGTAATATGTAAAGATGTATCTAAACACTTGAATCATTGTACACTCTTTAATGGAATGAATAAAAATGCAAGTTTTAGTATATTTGGTCATGAGGTGTTTTGATTAATTTTGGGTATGTTCATCAATTAAACTTATAGATTTAATTTACTCATGGTACAATAAAAATCATTTAATGGTGTTAAGTGTTCATTAATGGAGAAAAAAAATTAAGTTTCAAATTTTAAAAGCACTAAATTGAAAACATGAGAGAAAATAATATAGGTAGGCTTGGACGTGAGTGTGAAATTCAATTTAAAGATGAGTGGTGTTGGAAGCATACTATTTTTAATCTAGGTGTATTAAGTGTGTTATTTTAATTTGGAAGGTACACAAAATATTGAAAAGCTCAGGTGCACAATTTGAGTTAAGTGTGTTGTTTGAATGAAGTGCACAATTAAGTATCCCATTTGATCAAGTGTGCTATATGGTGCACTGCACTGGAGTTGCACTAAGTGCACTAAGTGATGCAATGTGAAGCGCGACTATGTGAATGCTCAATTTAAGTGCGCTTGAGATGTGCACAATTTGGGTGTGTAGGTTAGGTGTAGTGTGATGTGGCTAAGCAACACTTTATTTGTATTTTTATTGTAAACATTTAAATAAATGTCCTTATATCTCCATTTATATCTCTATTTTACTTTGTAATACTGTATTGTGTTATTTGTATCTCCGTTGCTTTAAGTTTATAATATAAATAACGAAATAGTCTTCATTTGAATCCAATAAAAATACTTTCAGAGTCTAATTTCAAATAAATTAAAATCTAATTTTTTATTTCTTGTTATAAATAGACAACTTTTACTTAATTTCTTTCAAAAAAAAAAAGTTTGCCCGGGCAAATTCACTAAAGATTAAAATCTAGAAAAATTATTTTAAGCATCATTAACATGAAAACAATAAAATCTACATATTTTTATTATAAATTTTGAAACTTTTAAAAATGATGTGTTTTTTATACTTAGTGAAAATTTCTCAAAACTTAGACAATGTCAGAAAACTCTTAATCTATTGTATACCTTGTTATTTGTATATCAAAATTAAAATTCCCGAGTGTGAAAATAAATAATTAGCTAATAAATATATTATTATTATTATTTGATTCACATTTTAAATTACAGCATTATGGGTTAATCTTTTGTATTATAGTTAAACTATAGTTTTAGAATATAGGGTGTGACAAGGAATTACTCATGTTTTACACATAATGAATATAGATATTTTACTGTTGCATTAACCTTTTAAAAATTGCAAGAATAAATAGCATTGAAGGCATAAAGCCAGGCAAGTGTTTAGGAACGGAATTTGAAAGAAAGAGAATACCATTGAGGCCAACCTGATGTAATAGAATCCAACTGAGTCAAATATATCGAATTGGTTGTTTCATAATTTTGAATTATAATGGATTAATAAATAAATCGAATTGCATCCAAACAACTACGTGTTGTTGATGTAGCAAGAAGAATTAACATGTCTTTTCATGCCTCAGCATGCATGTGATCCTCCAGCCCAGAATTATAAACCAGAGGTAAAAGGTCCGATAGTAAGCTTTCACCCCAGCGTCGGGGGAAATCGTTTCATCTACTACACACTCCTGATGATGAAGGTAATTACCTATAAGTTTACCTAACAAGATTCAACTATCTAAAGTTTTTCCTCAAATATTTTTAATAGTGGTGCATGTATGTAATATTCAAAATTTTGTTTTTTTTAACCATCTACACATTCTCAATTATATAGATATTGTCTGTTTTAAACTCAAAATTTTTTCATGGCTTTAAAATATTTTTATATGTTTAGTAAGGAGTCCGTAAGAGATTTTTTCGTGTATTGACGTGACCTTTATTGGGTGTCAAATATCACAATAATCCTTATGGAGACACAAAATTTTTATTGTGCCTCATAAGATTGTGGGACTAAAAAAACAGATATCCATTACTGGTCAAACTAACTCTCACACCAAAATGAGGATTCAGCTTTGATTGGATTCATTTGTAATTATCTATATAAATATTATTTGCACTATCTCAAAATGTCCTCACTACTTTAAAAATATTTCTATATTATTAAAAAAGCCTATACATGTAACTCAAAGAAAACTTTTTCCACATCCTGTGTAAAGTTTTCAAAAATCTAAGAAAATGAGCAGTTCTCCTTCATATAAAAAACAAGGCTGCAACATCCCAGAGTTAATGGTCTGCCACATATAGAAAGTGCCGTGAAGTGTGTGTTGTCTAGCAAAACATGTTCACCGACCATGTCAGGCTGCCCGATGCATGTTAATATTACATACTAAAATGTATTAAGAAAAAGAATATCCTCCTGATCATGAAGGTAATTACCTATAAGTTTACCTAACAAGATTCAACTATCTAAAGTTTTTCCTCAAATATTTTTAACAGTGGTGCATGTATGTAATATTCAAAATTTTGTTTTTTTTAACCATCTACACATTCTCAATTATATAGATATGGTTTGTTTTAAGCTGAAAATTTCCTCATGACTTTAAAATATTTTTATATGTTTAAGAGGAGTCCAAACATATACAATATAACGTAAGAAATTTTTTCTTGTATCTAATGTGACCTTTATTTGATGTCAAATATCATAACAATCCTTATGGAGACACAAAATCTTTATCATGCCTCATAAGATTGTGGGGCTAAAAAAACAGACATCCATTACTGGTCAAACTAATTCCCACACCAAAATGAGGAATCGGCTTTGATTAGATTCATTTGTGATCTATTATGACCTATATAAATATTATTTGCACTATCTCAAAATGTCCTCACTACTTTAAAAATATTTCTATATTGTTAAAAAAGCCTATACACGCAACCTTCTGAAAACTTTTTCCATATCTAGTGTGAACTTTTCAGAAATCTAAGAAAATGAGCAGTTCTCCCCCATTTAAAAAACAAGGCTGCAACATCCCAGAGTAATTGGTCTGCCGCATGGGCAGCCCAATATAGAAAGTGCCGTGAAGTGTGTGTTGTCTAGCAAACCATGTTTACCGAGCATATCAGGCTGCTCGATGTATGTTATTACATACTAAAATGTATTAAGAAACAAAGCATATCCTAGATTAGGTTTGGTTTCTAGGATATATTAAAAAAAAGGAAAACATTGTGGAATGGTTTGCTACTTTCCAAACAGTCCATATGCCTCTTGACACACCCCTTATGAGACAATATCCACGATTCTCAATGCTCACATTGTAACAATTTGTTCTATGAATTGTGAAGGCATACAGACAAATATTCAATTTTCAAGAGTAATTTATCTAGATAAATACAAAAAATAATGGTTCACCTGCTGCAACCATGCATCAATGGCACTTGATGACAATATATTTTTCATAAATAATGCTCAACTTGCTACTCAATTTTAGGGCTATCCATGCTTTAAAAGTAGTGAAGCTTGTGGGCTATCTTACTCGTGTCCATCCTTAGCAACATGTCTTCTCATTCCTTAGCCCAAAATTATAAATCGGAGGTAAATCGGCCGATGGTAAACTTTCACCCAGGCATTCGAAGCAATCGTTTCATCAACTACACTCCTGATGATGAGGTAATTATATGCAAATTTACATAAGAACATCTCAACTATCTAAAGTTTTTTCATCGAATTTGTTTAGCACTAATGCATGTAGGCAATTTTCTGGTACAGATAACCCGTGCCTATAACCAGAAGCAGGTTGAAGATTTGAAAGACGAAGTGAGGAGAGAGCAACTGGCAGCTGCTGGTAAGCCTTCACAGCAGCTGAACTTCATAGATGCAATTCAAAGACTCGGGGTGGCATACCACTTTGAAGAAGAAATAGAAGAAGCATTAAGACACATCTGTGATGACCACCATTACAGTGATGATAAATATGATGATCTGTATAATGTTTCTCTCCGATTTCGGCTTCTAAGACAACAAGGGTACAATATTTCATGCGGTAAGGCTCATGAATATATATATATATATATCAGGGAGGAAGAGCTTGACATTTTTTTCGAATTTTTCTTTCTTATTTTATTCATCCTTTTTGGGTGATAACTGCAGATGTATTCAACAAGTTCAAAGATAAAAATGGTAGCTTTAGGGAATCTCTGATTGGAGATGTGCAAGGCATGCTAGGTTTGTATGAAGCTGCACATCTCAGGCTTCAGGAAGAGGATATACTAGATGAAGCACTTGCTTTCACCACCACTCACCTCAAGTCTTTGGTAAAACATTTAGACCATCCTCTTGCAGTACAAGTAATCCAAGCCCTACACCAGCCCATTAGGAAGGGTTTGGAGAGGCTGGAGGCAAGGCCTTACATATCCATCTACCAAGATGAAGCTTCACATAGTAAAGCTTTATTGAAACTTGCCAAGTTAGATTTCAACCTACTGCAGTCATTGTATAAGAAAGAGTTAAGCCACATCACCAGGTTAGTTCTCAAATATTACATTCACTTAAATTCCAACTTTGACTTGGAGGATAATTTGTGTGAATTAATGTATTTCTCAGGTGGTGGAAAGATTTAGATTTCTCTTCAAAGTTACCTTTTGTCCGGGATAGAGTGGTGGAAACCTACCTTTGGATTGTCGTGGCATGTTTTGAGCCCCAATACTCATATGCTAGAAGAATACAGACCAAATTGCTTGTTCTAATAACAGTGATAGATGATATCTATGATGCGTATGGGACTCTTGAAGAACTTGAGCTCTTCACAGAGGCAATTGAGAGGTATGAGGTACAAATTTCACTCAGATAAATTTATTTCATATTGTAAACTAAGGGGAACTGGTTACCTAATTTTCAGGTGGGACAATAATGGTATAGAAAAGCTTCCAGAATACATGAAGCCGTGTTACCAGGCTGTTTTAGATGCCTACAAAGAAATTGAGGAGAAGGAGAATGAAGAAAGATCATATTGTGTTCACTATGCAAAAGAGGCAGTAAGAATCCTTGAGTTCTATCTTTGTCTCCCCATTACATGTAATATATAGTAGTGTTAATATATATTTGCTTTGTTGAGCATATTCCGGATGAAAAACTCTGTTCGAGCTTACTTCAATGAAGCCAAATGGCTCCATGGAGAATATGTACCAACGGTAGAAGAATACATGGGCGTTGCACTAGTAAGCTGTGATGTCCCCATGTTCACAATCATCTCTTTTGTTGGCATGGGATTCATAGCAACAAAGGAGTCCTTTGATTGGGTGTTAAACGGCCCAAAGATCGTCAGAGCTTGCTCCACAATTATTAGGCTCATGGATGACATGGCTTCACACAAGGTACCCTTAAATATTACTTCCAAAAAGCTTCTCATTCATAAATCGAAGACCATGAGGTTTAAACATGATGTTTTGCTGTTTTTTATGTAGTATGAGCACAAGAGAGGGCATATTGCCTCTAGTGTTGAATGTTACATGAAGCAATATAGTGTCTCAGAGCAACATGCATACCACGAGCTTAATAAGCAGGTTGAGAAAGCATGGAAAGATATAAACCGGGAGTTCCTCAGACCTACTGCTATTCCAATGCCTCTCCTTACACGTGTTCTCAATTTTGCACGCACTGGAGATTTCATGTACAAAGGTCGTGAGGATATATTCACGAATGTTGGAGAAGTGATAAAAGATAATGTTGCTTCATTGTTCATTGACCCTGTGCCAATCTAAGGCTAGCCCGAAGATTTGTGACGCAAATAGACTTTATAGCTTCTACTTTATTGCCTTTATGGTTTCGGGCTCCTTTTTGTCTTGGTTTGTTTTGGAGAGCATGATATAGGTTATGAGTCCAAATTCTAATAGCTTAAACTTTTGGGAAACTTAGTTCTCCAACATGATATCATTTTGTTGTTTAGTACCAACTCCCAACAACCAAAGAGTACATGGGCGTTGCACCAATAAGCTTAGATGTCCCCATGTTCACAATTCTCTCTCTCTCTCTCTCTCTCTCTCTCTCTTTTTATTTATTTTGCTTAGCTTTTCTTTTTGGTTCATGGGAGTATTCATTTCTTTGCAATCTTCCATTATGAACTTCTTGAGAATCTCCTTTGCATATTTTCTTTGGCAAATAAAAACTTGATCTTTTCCTTGCTTGATCTCCATTCCAAGGAAGTATGTCATTAGACTAAGATCTGTCATTTCAAACACTTGCATCATATCGAGCTTGAACTCATCAATAAGCTTTGCACTACTTCCTGTAATAAAAAGATCATCCACATAAAGAGAAACAACAAGAATTTCATTGTTATTTTCCTTAACATAAAGTGTGGGTTCTGAAAGACTTTTTTTTTAAAGTCCAGACCAAGCAAATAATCATCTATTTGACTATACCAGACCCTTGGTGCCTGTTTTAAGCCATAAAGAGCTTTATGAAGTCGATAGACTTTGTCTTCTTTGTCTTCCATAACAAAACCTTCAGGTTGGTCAACATAAATTTCTTCTTGAAGAATTCCATTTAGGAATGCTGATTTAAAATCCATCTGGTGCACTTTCTAGCCAAGTTGCGCAGAAATAGCAAGAAGTAATCTGATTGTGTCAAGCCTTGCTACTGGAGCAAATGTTTCAGAAAAATCAACACAAAAAATTTGTGCATATCCTTTAACTACCAGCCTTGCTTTATACTTGTTGACTGAACCATCAGCATTTAGCTTGGTTCTAAACACCATTTTACCCCAATTACCTTTCTTTCTTGAGGTCTATCAACAAGCTCTTAGGTTTTGTTTTTTTCAATCATGAACAACTCCTCCTTCATTGCATCCTTCCATTTGGACTCTTTGAGTGCTTCTTCATGGTCGACAGGTTCATAAATTGCAACATTGCATCTCTGATAAATTTCAGAGAGCAATCGAGTACCTCTTACTGATGGATCATCCTCCATTTCATCTAAAAAACTTGTTTCAAGCTTTGTCTTTGAATCTTCCCAATCCCATTCTTCATTTTCCATGAAGTTGGCATCTCTACTGATAATTATAGTATCAGTATGTGGCTGGAAGACTTTATAAGCCTTTGAAATTATACTATAACCAATAAAAATTCCTACAACAACTTTTTTGTCTAGTTTATCTCGTTTAACCTGAGGAACATAGGTAAAACAAAGATAACCAAACACTTTAAGAAAAGTCATTGGATGTTTGTACCTATACCATGCTTCAAAAGGAGTTTGATTCTTTACTGCCTTTGTAGAGAGTCTATTATGCAAAAATACAGTTGTGTTTGTAGCCTCTGCCCAAAATTTCTTCGGCAAATTCTTCTCGTGCAGCATGCATCTGGCCATCTCCATAATAAATCGGTTTCTTCGTTCACTCACTTCATTTTGCTTTAGAGTATAAGGAGCTGAAAGTTGGTGTTCAATTCCTACTTCTTCACAAAATAAATTGAGTTGACATGAAGTATATTCCTTGCCATTATCAAATCTTAAAATCTAAATTTTGCATCCACTTTCATTCTCCACTTTTGCTTTGAACTTCCAGAAACTGTTCCCAACCTCATATTTGAATTTCAAAAAATATATCCAACACATTCTAGTAAGATCATCTATAAAAAATGATATAATAGGGACTACCTTTGAGTGAAGGTGTCCTTTGAGGTCCTCCAACATCGATGTGAATCAACTGCAACTTATTTGAGGCTCTCCAAGTTGCTGTTGGGAATGGAAGTTTGCTTTGCTTTCCATATTGACAAGTCTGGAAGCTTGTGTAAATCACTTCAAACTCAGGTAAGCCTTCCACCATTTCTGATTTTTGCATTTTGAGAAGCCCTTGATAATGATAGTGCCCCAGCCGCTTATGCTATAACTCAACAATATTTTCTTTTGCTAGAAAAGCTATTTGTTCTTCCTCAAGTGGATCTAATGAGAAACTTTTTCCTCTCATTTTGACCTTAAACAAGTCTTGACCAGAGGCATCCTTGATCAGGCAATAATTATTTTCAAAATACACCTTGAAACCTTTTTCTAGCAGCCGACCAACACTTAACAAGTTTTGGTCTATTTCAGGTATGTAAAGCACATCATCAATGACTTTAGTACCTAAATGGGTTGCAATAGCAACAGTTCCAATTCTTTTCGCAGGAATATGACCACCGTGACCTTTCCAGACTCTTGCAATTCTTGTAGGCTTCAATTCTTTGAAAAGTTCCTTGTCATGAGTCATGTGATTGTCAATCAACCAGCTATCGCTTGAAATGCTACCTGAAAAACAAGTTGCAACAAAGAGATGATCATTTTCATCTTCATTAGCGATTTGGGCATCTACGTCTTGCTACTGGTTTTGGTTCTTGCAAATGATAGCTTCATGTCCAAGTTGATTGCACTTGTTACACTTAGCATCTGGCATTTTCTAGCACTTGAACGGTGAATGGCCAGTTCTATCACAATGCTTACAAGGTGGGTACTTTCCCTTAGAACTTCCAGCTTTGTTTTTGTTTTTCCTGTGCACTGCAACTTCTCCATTTGCTTGCTGGTGCTTTTTATTTTTCTTCTTTTTGTTTCTCTAACCATCTTCATGTTTGGCGGGCAAGGCTTCCTCTACAGTTGCTTCTTGTCTCATAACCATTTGTTGTTCTTGTGCCTGCAAAGAGTTCAACAACTCTGCCAACGTGATTTTGGACAAATCTTTGGTATTTTGCAAAGTGGTTATGGTAGCTTCAAATCTTTCAGGGATAGTAACCAGAATTTTTTCAACAATACGAGAGTCTTTAAACTCTGAACCAAGCAATCTTACTCTGTTGGCTATGCTTAAAAGCCTTTCAGAGTACTCCTTGATGATTTCTGACTCTTTCATCTTCTATAACTCGAAATATCTGATTAGATTCAGCACTTTCATGCCTTTAATTTGATTATCTCCTTCATATTCAAATTTGAGATAACTCCATATGGCTTTGGCTGATTTCAAAGACATAATTCGGGTGAAGATTGTAGCTAAAACTGCTATAAATGGGCAAGCTTTTGCCTTAGACTTTCTGGTTTTCCTTTCCTTGTGATTCTTGACTTGAGCCATCATTGGGTCACTTGATAGCGGAGGAACATCATAGTCATCTTCAACAGCCTCCCATAGATCTACAGCATCTAGGTAGGCTTCCATCCACACAGCCCATATGATGTAATTATCACCATTGAAGATTGGAGGTGCCATTGTTGAGAAACTTGAGTCTCTTTCCATGCTTGAAATTTTGGTGGAATACGTGGTGTTTTGGTGGCCCTTAACTCTCTTGAAAACTCACAATTTTTTTCACTCACAATCCCTCAAGAATATAACGCTTTGATACCAATTGTTAGTGTTTTAAGACAAGCTAAGGAAAGAAGACACAATAGAAAATAGAGAAAATATATCAGCGGAAGTCAATTTATATTTCCTCCATCCAACATACATTTATAGAATTGGGAAATAACTGAAAAGAGAAAAAATCTCAAATTCAAAACAGATAGTACGTGATCCACAATTTATGAAAGTAGACTCACATCTCCTAAAGAATAGGAACTAACAATGACTCAGTTTTATTCAAACTATGAAAAATTAAAACATAACGTGGCAGTCCAAAAAGCAAACTTCTAACACAATCTTCTAACAAAACATCAAACACATGCATTTGATTTCCTAGGTACCAAAGTAAAGAAGTTTGAAAAATAGTTCTTACACGAGAATAAGATGATAGTTGACTTGCTATGCAAAAAATATAGACAAAGATGAGTGGAGAATGGAAGGCAAGTCAATTAATTTAGCTTGAGTTTAGTTAATCAATTAAGTTGTGCTATTATAGATGGAAAAAAATAGGATTTGTTTCCTATTTTATAAACCAAATCAACATCTAGATGGTTCTGTGAAGATGCACTAGCCATTGGCTCCTCGCATGCATAATAACGTAGAGGGAAGACCCATTAGAATAGCCTTGCACATTGCAATATTTGTCTCTAATGGTGAGTTGTTAATTTGGTTGGCTATGGAGTTGATTGTGGCTCTGAATCTAGAGGCATTCGACTTCTATAAACCCCACTCAAGTTAGTGAGGATCATGTATTGAACTACCAAACTTGTAGTAGAGAATAGAGAAAACCCTTCTTGATAAAGGTTTGGTAAAAATATTTGCTATTTAGAGATGACTAGGAATGTACTTAACACAGGTGTCCCATAACAATTTTTTCACGAACAAGATGGTAATATAATTCTATGTGGTTTGTTAGAGCATGAAACACTAGATTTTTGGCCATATGTATTGCACTCATGTTATCACAAAGGAGCAGTGGGGGTTGAGGAAGTGGTAAGAAGAGAAAAGTGAGCCAATTGGCCAATTTGACAACAGTTCTATTGAAGAGTGTGTGCTACTGTCCTTGTTTCTTAGAAGCCCAGGAAATACAATTGTCATCAAGATAAATACAAAAACCACTAATAGTTTTCCTTATTATTAGACACCTTACCTAATCAGAATCAACAAAACATGTAATGATATGAAACTTTAAGCCAAAAAGCGAATTCCATAATTGAGGTTGTATTTTAAATAACATAGGATTTATTTCACAACCTTGAAATTTGCTTTAGTTGGTTGTTGGAGGTGTTGGCATACTTTGTTGACTACATGAGTAATATCTGGTCTAATGAATGTTAGATGTTGGAGGCTACTAACAAGATGGGATACTTGGTTGGGTCTACATGTTATAAATCATTTGTACTTGGTGAATCTTTAGCAAATATGGCTGTGGCCATGGTAGAACAATCTAGCTTGTGTGCTTTCTAAAGGAGGTCTTTGGTATAGTTTGCTTAGGAAAAGTACAAACAACCATGAAAATATTTAACTTTAATGTTGAGGAAACATTTTAGCTAATCGAAATCTTTAAGAGCAAATTTTAATGCTAAGAGGACACTTTGTTTTAATCCCATGAGATATCATCGTACCTTTATTGAATATACCTATTACTACCAGATTCCATCAACAATAACCTAATTCATAGGGAATATATGATTAGCTTATGATCTCACTCATAGGTCAAAGTCACTACTAACTTTAGTACGAACTTAATATTCTCTTAAGGTTGAGAGACAATACAATGAAACAATTTGTTGAAGTCATGATTACTTGATAGCCTTAAGCCATGACTCACCGTAAGTTCCGTCTAATGTGTAACCATACACACTAGTACACTTACAGTGGAAAACCTATCTTGATAACCAAAACCAACCACCCCTTTAATTACAACCTCAAATGGATTGTTTAAGTCCATGAACCAATTGTGAACAAATCATTTACTTACAAGGAACCTATGACTTGATTCTTTCGTGCAACTCCTAATGAACACAAGTCATATACAATACAAAATATGTTAGACGAGAATGCTCATAAAGTGTAATGCCTGAAATAAGAATAGATAAAAGTGAAACTGGAATTCATTATTCATGTTTTTAAGTTATCTATCCTAACAAAATGGGGCTCAAGAAACCTTGGAGGTTGCTCTATATAAATTGTTTCCTTGAGATGACCATCTAACAAGATGTTTTTCATATTTAATTACTTCATAATCTAGTTAAAGGTGACAACAAGAGATGGGGTAAGGTGAATGGTTGTAGGTTTGACAACAAACCAAACTTTAGATCTTATAAACCCATAAAGAGCCATTAATGATAATGGCATTAGTTGGTATAGGAACCAAATTCCATGTGTTATTTTGTTGGAGAGCCTATTTTTCTTCTTGCATAATAGTTGTTCATTGAGGTTGTTTAAGTGCTAATTTAAGATTTGTAGGTTCAATAGGAGTAGGGTTATTAATATGTAGAGCCAAAGAAGGATTTTGTCTCAATTTTGCATGAGTAACCATGCCATGAGTGTTGTTGCTTGGGAGAAGTGGTGTATGGTGTTTTGGTAGATAAGAAGGATCAATAAGATCAACCACTGGTGTAAAATTAGGATGCGTACATTGTGGTAATAGAGAAGGGGGTGGAATTGGAAGATCAACAAATAGTTGTTTCATTAAATCTGGGGTGGAGTGTAGAGATGGTGGAGACGAAGGATCAGGTGTAAAGGGTGCCTAGAGTGGACTTCGTTAGAGAAGGAGAAAATGTGTTTGTGATAAGAGGTACAATGATAGTAGGTTTTGTGATAGGAATGACAGTAGGAGGAAGGGGTGTTGAGGTGTTTGATGTGGCTTGAGTGAAGGATGTGTTACTTGAATTTAACCATTCATAAATTCTTGCACAGAAGAAATAGTATGAGTAGCAAAAAGAAATTCATGCTCATCAAAGATAACATGTTTAAAGATATAGACACAATTTATTTGAGGTTCAAGGCATTTATAGCCCTCATGTAAAGGGCTATAGTCAATAAATACACAAGGATACGTTTTTCTCTAAAATTTAGCAGTATTGGGGCATGGAATTTGTTTAACAATGCCACATTGTCCAAGATGATTAATAAGTGATGCTATTGTAACCTCACCACCTCCATTAGATTGGAGGATTTTGATCCTCTTATCAAATTGATTTTCAACTTCTCTTTGGAATATAAGAAAACAAGTGAAGAAAAAAAAATTCAAATTTTCTTTTCAAGGGAAACAACTATGAAAAACGAGTATGATTATCAACAAAAAGAGCATAATACCGAAAATTTTGAGAAGAACTAATAAGGGCAAGACCCCATAAATCACAATGGACTTAAAGCAAAGGAAATTGTTAAATAGTATTTGATTGTCAAAAAGACAATTTACAACTTTTGCCTTGCTAACACGAAACACAAACGGCAGGCCTTTGAATCCAATTGAATATATTTATTTTGTTTTTTAACCTTAAAATATGTAAAACCTTGGTAACTTGGATCTCGATGTCGGATACTAGAATCTGTTGTAGTCCCCTAGATGACACTCAAACTCCATTTTTTTTTTCTTTCGAGTTATAAAGATTTCCTTACCTAGGCCCTCTTACCAAAATCTTATTGTCCTTGTCCTTAATGGGTAAATTAAAAAGAACATTGATTATTAGAGGTAAGTTGTCCAACAAATAAAAGATTTTTCACTAAGTTAGTCACAACTAAAACAATTTTGAGCTTTAACTTTCCATGGTCGGTAGTTAAGGAAGTATCACCAATATGTGATATTTGAAGCCCTAAACATCACCTATAAAAAATTTATTTGATCTTTTGTAGGCTACAAGTTGGTCAAGTTCACCTACATTTTTGGTCATGCAAGAGGTGGCTATGGATTATGTATAAAAGTTTAGATCTGCATTCGCACTGAGGTTTAACATAGTGAGTGGTCAAGGACCTTCATCATTTTAAAAAGCTTAGTTGTATCAATCCCAGCAAATTTTAGTTGTCTGATTTGGTTTGCCACAAATTTGGCATATCATAATAACTTTATGATTTATAGTTTTTTGTAATTAAAGTTATTTCTTTCTTGTTCTGAGTTGCTCTACAAGATAGAGTGCCTTGATTGATAATGATCATCTTGATTGTTGAATCTTAGAGAATTATTTTGTTGAACACCTCTCCCTCCTTTACTATGGGAGAAACCTCTACTTTGATCACCAAACAAGCTACATCAATCTTTGCCTTTTTATTATTATTATTTTTTTAAAAAAATTTACGCTCTAGTTTAAAAAATTTAAAAACTATTATAAAGAATTATCCAAAACTAATATTTAAAAATTTTAACTATTAAACTATCATCAAGAATTATCCAAAACTAACATTTAAAAATTTCACTTGAGACCAATTATGCTAAGAAGAAGATTATATATATATATCATCAAGAATTATCCAAAACTTTTTTTTTTAAAAAATAAAAAAATCTAACTTAATAACTACTTATTAGTACACTTAAGCAACTAACAAACTAACTACAGCAAAAAGCTTACAACTCTAACTGAATGCACTAGCTCACCAGCTTCTATTTGAATGTTTAACCACTATATATATTTAAAAATTTAGAACAAGGATTTAATTCATTTGAGAAATAAGAGTTATCATTATAAAAAATATACATAATATTTATAGGTAACAATTTTCCTTTAAAGAAAAGTACCCAAGTAAGACTACAAAATCTATATCTATTGTCTGCTTACCGAGAATGAGTTTGGGAGTCGGATTACTTATCAAGAAGGTGCAAGAATAAATTGTATGTAATACCTCTTTAAGCTTTTATACCTATTGTCTCTAGTAAGCAAGTGGAATGAATTATGACAATTAAATAATTGATCATGGATACCTAGAAAGGAAGAACACAAATATAAAACAAGTCATGGTGTTTGTCATGTTACAAAAATATACAAAATAAATGATAAGAGAATTTGCATAAGTTGATTTATGAAACTAATTAAAAACATTGGTTTTATTATTTCTAAATTCAAAGGATTAAAAAAGTTTACTTACATAAAAAAAGGTTATTCCAATTTGATGATTTCAATCTATTTTAAGTATAAAAGAAAGTTTTAATTTATTTTTTTATTTACAAAAAATGCTTCAAAGTATTCTATTATTTATAAGGAAATGATTTTTATTTACTTATCTTAAAAAATAGAATAATTTTCACAAATTCTATTTACCAACATTCCACTTTGATTTTCTTGGAGAAGAGAATATTTTTATGATATTTTTATTACAATATGATTTTTACGATTTTATTTACAAAAAAGTATCCAAATCTAATCTTATGTCTAAAAGAATATTTTTTATTACTTATTTAGGAAAAGGATTTTAAAAAATGTTTTTTAATTTACAATTTTTCTTAAAAAATGATATTTACAAATTGCTTTAAAATTGTTATAAAATATAGGATTCTGTACCACTATGGTAACTTGTGGATGATCATCCATAAATATCTTTTGTAACTCCCTATAAAAGGGAGAGACCCCTAATGAAATTCAAGAGAGTTTTCCTATACATTCTATTCTCTCTTTCTTACTTTCTTCTTTTCTCACTTTGTTTTACAATACGTTATAAGCACGACTAGTCTCTACAAAAATAATAGAAAGATTTTTCTCTATTCAGAGAAATAGAAAGACGTTCTCTTTTTTAGGAAAATAGAAAGACCCTTCTCTCTTCTTTCTCACAAAAAAGTATGTGATAAACTTATATCATGATTTTCTATTTTATTATCCTTTGATCTATTTTTTATTTTATTTTATTCGAATACATAAATATTACAATCCCTATAACCAGAAGTTATGGGATAAATTATAAATATGGTAAATTCATAACCAGAAGTTATGAAAAATATGTACAATCTCTATAACCAGAAGTTATGAGATAAATTATAAATTATGGGGTAAATTCATAACCAGAAGTTATGAAAAATATGTGCAATTCCTATAACTAGAAGTTATGGGGAAAATTACAAAATTACAGATAGATGACCAGAAGTTATGTATATGATCCTTAATTATTTATTTTTAATTATACGGTATAACTGGATGTTATACCAAACAATATTATATAGCCAGAAGCTATAAAATAAATAAAGAGATGTTCATAGCCTGAAGCTATGTATAAATCTATATAATGAAAGTTTATAGTTTGAAGCTATGCACAAATCTACACAATGAATAGTTCACAACTTGAAGTTATACACAAATTTATATAAAAAAACGGTTCATAGCCTGAAGCTATGTACAAATTTAAATATTTTCTTGTTCTGAAAAAATAATCATGGCCTGAAGCTAAGAAAGATATTAACTTTTAATTTCTTTAATTTCTTTTAATTATATTGTGTAACTAGAAGTTATACATAAATAGTTCATAACTTGAAGCTATGTACAAATTTGCATATTTTCTTGTTTCAACAAAATGATCATAATTCAAAGTTATGAAAAATATTAACTTTTAATTTTTATTTCGTACTCACTTATTTTTCACAACAGGAATTATGGAAAACAATTTTTATTAACAATAGTTTCATAGCCAAAAGCTATGCATACAATTTATAATTATCTTGTATAGCTAGAAGTTATTCAAAACAAAATTGTCAATGAATCTTGGAGCTATGATCAAAGAAGGAAATCAAGCATCCCTGCAGGATAGCGCAAAAACACTAATTTTCCTTCGTCATCATCTCCATGAAGGTTTAACAAAAAATGAGCTTTTGATGAGAAATCACCAGTCTCATCCAACTAGATCTGAATCATTCCCTGAAGTGAATGCAATATTGTCCCAAACTCGTGGACGATGACGAGGACATGGTCGTGGAAGAAATCCCCAATACCATGGTTCTTATAGTAATAATTCCCCAAATTCTCAGAAAAGGAAAACCTCATTGCACCACCAGAAGTAGAATAATATTGAGGTAAAACAAGAAAATGGGAATGTTTATAAGATAAACCTCCTAAGAACCATGAGAATAAGTGTTATAGATGTGGTATGAAGGAGCATTGGTCGCGTACCTTTTGTACACCCAAACATTTGGTCGACCTTTACCAAACATCAATAAAAGGAAAGGAAGTTGAAATGAACTTCACTGATAGTGATGGCCAAGTGGATCTAACCCATTTAGATGTTTTAGATTTCTTTGAGAATCCTAATGAGAAAATTGATCATCTAATTGGTGATGGAAATGTTTGTTATGATTAAACGTTATGTTTTTATTTAGTTCTTTGCAAATAGATTTGTTTTGTTATCATCTTTAAACACATTGTTTATTATTCATCTTTTATAGTTTATTTCACATTTTATTATTTCTCATTTAAATTCTTTTCTTTATTTATACTTGAAGATACATGGATCTCTCTTATACCTTGATCCATTACTACAATTAGTTTGATTATTGAAATACTTCCTAATTATTTCATGTATAAATTGCTCCACATTTACAAAATCAAATGTGTGAGATACATACGAAATATATAACTTTAAATTATCTTTTCATATTTGTTTTATTGTGTTGTATATGCTCTCATTGCTTTTACACAACTTATTAAGTTAAGCTATCATCGATGACTAATATTTTTCCATTGATTTTAACTATTTCTCTATGATAATATTTATTTAACTCTATAAAGACGAGGTCTTTATGACAATTTTTTATGACTTGTTACTTTGATGAAACTCTTGTCTCATTCACCGCACAACATTGATGACAAACAATGTTAATACTATATCAAGTGATAGAAACATGATTAAAGGCTTCAGAAGAGCTTATACTATGTCACTAGTAGTATTTGATTCCATGTGAATGACACTTTATATGATGATAGATCCAGAACAATCTTGTAAGACCAACTTGGTCCCCCGGGATAAAAGGTCATATGGATGTACATTACAAAACCAGAAGTTTTTAATTAGTGACAAGTCTACCTATACACTTAAAAGGTAGAATAACATATTGTGCAGATTATCATTTTAATGAGACAATTTTCTCACCGTTAGGGGAAGAAGAGCCAATTCCAAAAGAATGGCGTGAAATTATATGGAATGCATTGACTTTGACTCATCTTAATCCTCATACAAATCAATGTGAACTAGAAGTTTAAATGATCATCATTTGCAAAATCTTGCAAATCAATTATCAGATGCACTCATTAATACAAAGAAAGTGACAAAGTCATATATCCTGGCTACAAATACTTCAGCACGGATTGATGTCTCTGTAGGACAGTTACCAAATGAATCTAAGATATGCCTGAAGTGTGGTAAACTTGTCAGCTCAAAGAATGTAACTCCCTAGAAGAGAAGAACCCAAGAAAAACTTGGCACTCTAAAAGAGGCCATAAAAAATAACCGATCAGTTTAAAATGAATAAATCTATAGCCCCAAAAGAGGCATAAATAATGCAAAAGCCCCTGAAAAGACACATATTGAGTAAGAAGCCCTTGAAGAGGCACATATTAAATGAAAAGCCCCTAAAGAGGCATAGGTACCTGAAAATTGTGAGATCTCAATAAGTTATGTATACACGGGAGAAAAATGGGATCAAAATAATATTATTTTCACTTTCCAAGTGGCCTCCATAAGAAATGATGAAGATCCTGAACCAAAAAATGTGGAAGAATGCCGACATAGAAACGATTGGCCAAAATTGAAAGAAGCTATGTAGGCAGAGTTAAATTCATTAACAAAACGAGAAGTTTTTGGACCTGTAGTCGAAACAAAGATGTAAAGCCTGTTGAGTACAAATGGGTATTTTTACGAAAACACAATGAGAATAATGATATCATAAGATATAAAGTGCGATTAGTAGCACAAGGTTTCTCGTAGAAACCTAGTATTGACTATGAGGAAACATTCTCTCCCATCATGGACACAATCACATATCATTTCTTAATTAGTTTGGCAGTCCTAGAAGGACTAGATATGCGTCTCATGAATGTTATTACAACATATTTATATGGATCCATGGATAATGATATATACATGAAAATTCCTGAAGAATTTAAATTGCCTGAAGCAAATAGTACAAAGCCTTGTAGCATGTACTCAATCAAGTTACAATGATCCTTGTATTGATTAAAGCAATCTGGGTGCATGTGGTATAATCGCCTTAGCAAATACTTGCTAAAAGAAGGGTATGTGAATAACCCTATATGGCCATGCATCTTAATTAAGAAATTAGAAACTAGATTTGTAATTATTGCAATGTATGTTGATGACTAAAATCTTGTTGGAACTCCTGAAGAACTTACAAGAACAACAAATTACTTGAAAAAGGAATTTGAGATGAAAGATCTTGGAAAAACAAAATTTTGTCTCGGCCTGTAGATCGAGCATTTTCCAAATGGAGTTTTAGTACATCAATCAACATACATTAAGAAAGTTTTGAAGTGTTTTTATTTGGATAAAGCGTATCCTTTAAGTTCTCCAATGTTGTCCAATCACTTGATGTGAAAAAGGACTCATTTCGTCCTTGCAAAAAATGATGAAGAATTACTTGGTCCTAAAGTACCATATCTTAGTGCTATTGGTGTACTTATATATCTTGTCAATTGTATACGTTCAAACATTGTTTTTTTTTCTGTCAATTTATTAGCAAGATACAGTTCTGCTCCAACTCGAAGACATTGGAATGATATCAAACATATATTACGTTATCTTTACGGAACTACTAATATGCATCGATTTTACTTAAGGGAATCAAAGGAACAATTGCTTGGATATGCAGAATATCTTTCAGATCCATATAAAGGTAAGTCACAAATATGGTATATGTTTAATTACAATGACACTACTATCTTATGGAGATCTATCAAACAAACAATGGTGACCATATCATCAAATCATTCAGAAATTCTTGCAATTCATGAAGCAAGTTGTGAATGTGTATGGTTAAGGTCAATGATCCAACATATACAAGAAACATGTGGACTACCTTCAATCAGAGACAATGCAACCGTGTTACATGAAGATAATGTTGCTTGTATTGCACAAATTAAAGGAGGATTCATAAAAGGTGATAAAACTAAGCATATCTCCCTAAATTCTTCTATACTCATGAGCTCCAAAAGAAAAGTGAGATCGATGTTCAACATATTTGGTCATGCAATAATCTAGCATATCTATTCACAAAGGTGTTATCTTCGACCACATTGAAAAAGTTAAGGTATGACTTTGGAATACGAAGTTTGAGAGATCTACCATTTGAAATGTTGAAGAAATCATAATCATGTTTATATGAGGGGGAGAATGATAATATGGATATACTGCACTCTTTTTTCCTTCGTCCAGGTTTTGTCCCAATGGGTTTTACTGGCAAGGTTTTTAACGAGGCGATTATAGTAATTCAAAAGAATATTGTACTCTTTTTCCTTCACTAGGGTTTTTCCTAGTAAGGTTTTAATGAGACATATTTTTATGATCATCCAAGGGGGAGTGTTATAAAATATAGGATTCTGTACCACTATGGTAACTTATGGATGATCATCCATAAATATCTTTTGAACTCCTTATAAAAGGGAGAGACTCCTAATGAAAGTTTTCCTATACATTCTATTCTCTCTTTCTTACTTTCTTCTTTTCTCACTTTGTTTTACAACAAAAATAGATTTTTAAAAACTTATTTAGAAAAGAATAAATATTCAGATCCAACTTTATTTACAGAAGAAATGATTTCTTTAGTTTTGATTCAAAATAAGATTTTTACAATTTTATTTACATAAGTATAAAAGTTCAATTTGGTTTTATTTACTAGAAAACTTTTTTTTTTTTTCCATTTTTATTAAGATGTGATTTTTACAATTTTATTTTAAAAAAAGTTTACAATTTTATTTTAGAAAAGAGTTTTGCAATTTTTTTTTAAATGTTTTACTGTTTTATTAAAACAAAATGCTTTTTAGATTTTATTTTAAAAAATGATTTTCACATGTTAAAAAAGAACAAGAAAACTTTACAGTTTTATTTTTTTTTAAAAAATGATTTTCCAATTGTATTTACAATTTATTTAAAAAAGGATTTTCCAGTTTTATTTTAAAATATATTTCATTGTTTTATTTCAATTTTGTTGTGTTTTTTTAAAAAGAAGTTTGAATTTCTCTCTCTCTCTCTTAAAAAAAAGTTCAAATCTCTCTTTCCCTATCTCTGAAAATATGATTTTCACATGTTAAAAAAGAAGAAAACTTTACAGTTTTTTTTTTAAATGATTTTCCAATTGTATTTACAATTTACTTAAAAAAGGATTGTCCAGTTTTTATTTCAATTTTATTGTTTTATTTCCAATTGTCCAGTTTTATTTAAAAAACACACACTCTCTCTCTCTCAAAAAAAAAAGAAAAAAAAGAAGTTCAAATCTTGACTTGATTGATATTAACTCAAACTTTTGGTCTCTCTCCAATTGACTTGATTTCTATATTAACTTAAACTTTTGGTCACTCTGGCATTAATTTTAATGTTAAGGTATCAATCCAATTGACTTAATTTATATCAACTCAAACTTTTGATCTCTCTACAATTGACTTGACCTTAAAAAACTTTTGGTCTAATATTGTCATGAAGGTGAACTGTGAACCTAACTGATGCATGTATACCCAAACCCCACCATTGGTTTATAATATTGTCATCATAATATTTAAATATGAGACACTTTATGCATTTATCATGATAAGATCAAAGAAAACACTAGAGATGCAATAAAAAGCAATATCTAGCAGAGGCAAACAAACCTCAATAGACCAAAGCCACAATAATATCATGGTAATAAAATAATTTGGGAAACTAAGTTCTTTTATATACAAACCAAAAATTATTTTAGAAAATTAATTAAAAGAAATACTAATATTAAGGAAAAAATTAGTGTCTAGATGAAAAGAAAATTGCAAATAATTTATTTTTCAATTATACACAATCATATTACTAATTATTTTGATTCTTAATTAAAAATAATTAATAAAAATAGAAATATACACTTTTCTTAATTAGAATGTGATTTGAGTTAGGATAATTCTTAAATTTTTGACAAATTTTCAATCCCAATATTTCATTTACACATAATATTTATTTAAATTCTGGTATGTATAGGTCCTACATCAATGAAATGATGCTTGATTTGACAAATGTCCTTACAAACACGTTCTTCATTTTGAATGTTTATAATGACAAAGAAAGTTACGTGATGTGATTCAAATTAAACCACCAAGTCCCTAAAGGAGACGTATGTAACTAGCCAATCAATTCATCACATGAAAATCATTCCTCCACCCTATCATAATAATTGATTCTTCACCCATCAATAATTGAACTCCCCTAATATTGCAGTTTACATCTCCTCTTTCTATGTATGAAATTTTAACGTAGTCATGTGACATTAATTAATAAATTCCAATAAAACTATAAGAGTTCTAAATAATCAATGAATCCAAAATATTTTCAACTAGTTCCTAAACATTATAATTAATCTTCCTATCACTCAAATGAATGTAATATAAATCAAATAAAATATTTTTATACATAATTATTATTGCAAACTAAGAGGATGGTAGGTAAAATTTAATTAATACTTAATTCTTAACTAAAGATCCTAAATTAAATTACATGTAAATCATTAACTTAAAATTTATTATTTAAATAATATGGAGCTTGCCAAGCTATATCTCTCACACTGTTCCAAGGAATTAACATGTCTAGTCAAGTCTCAGCATGTTCTCTAGCCCAGATTCCTAAACCCAAAAATCGTCCTGTGGCAAATTTTCACCCCAACATTTGGGGTGACCAATTATCACCTACACCCCTGAAGACAAGGTAATTCAATGAAATTATATTTATATAATTATTTAGAAGTTATTTTTCTCGATGTTGGATGACAAAATTTGTTGGTCTAGGTTACTCGCGCCTGCAAAGTGGAGCAGATTGAGGATCTGAAAAAGGAAGTGAAAAGGAAATTAACGGCTGCTACTGCTAACCGTTCCCAACTGCTAAACTTCATTGATGCAGTGCAACGGCTTGGGGTGGCATACAACTTTGAACAAGAGATAGAAGAAGCATTACAACATATTTATAATAGTTTTCATGACCTCAATGATATTGATGGTGATCTCTATATTATTTACAAGTGCAACTTGTTGCTCTTGGATTTCGACTACTAAGGCAACAAGGGTACAGTATTTCATGTGGTAAGAGACTACGGAATAATTATCACTGAATAAGAAAAAATCACATTCAAACTTCTTATTATTTACATCTTATGTTCAAGTGGTGATGTTTGCGTAGGTATATTCAAAAAGTTTACGGATGAACGAGGTAGATTCAAGGAAGTTTTGATCACAAATGTACGAGGCATGCTAGGCTTGTATGAAGCTGCACATCTCAGGGTTCATGGAGAGGACATACTTGCAGAAGCACTTGCTTTCACCACTACTCACCTCAAGGCCATGCTAGAAAGTTTAGGATATCCTCTTGCAGAACAAGTTGCTCATGCCCTGAACCGGCCCATTAGAAAAGGTTTGGAGAGGCTAGAGGCAAGATGGTATTATCTATCTACCAGGATGAAGCTTTCCATGATAAAACTTTACTAAGGCTAGCAAAATTAGATTTCAATCTAGTGCAGTCACTGCACAAGGAAGAGCTAAGCAATCTTGCAAGGTTGGTTTTTAAATCACCCCACATGCCCTAGGCTATTCTTACGACTTTCCTCTATGCTGATTGGTTTTTAATGTCTTTTAGGTGGTGGAAAGAATTAGACTTTGCTACGAAGTTACCTTTTGCACGAGACAGATTGGTTGAAGGCTACTTCTGGATATGTGGGGTGTATTTTGAGCCCCAATATGTACATGCAAGACGACTTTCAACCAAAGTAATTGCTATGACATCCATTATAGATGATATCTATGATGCATATGGCACATTTGAAGAACTCAAGCTCTTCGTAGAAGCCATTGAGAGGTTTGCTACTTGCACATTACCAACCTTGACTGTGTATAATCTATGTATATATATATATATATATATATATATACCTAAATCAAGGCTCATTGTTTGATTTTCAGGTGGGATATTAACAGCATAGATCACCTTCCAGAATACATGAAACTCTCCTATATGGCACTCTTAGATGTGTACAAAGAAATCGAGGAAGAGATGGAGAAAGAAGGAAACCAATATCGGGTTCACTATGCCAAAGAAGTAGTAGGACACCTTTAACTCTAGATTCCCACCTTTTGCATTGGTGATATTTTATATGGTCTCATATATACATAGATATAACTTGGATGAATGTTTTTCAGATGAAGAATCAAGTTCGAGCTTACTTTGCTGAGGCCAAATGGTTACATGAAGAACACAGACCAACAATTGAAGAGTACATGCGTGTTGCAGTAGTAAGCTCAGGATATTATCTGATTGCAACCACTTCCCTGGTGGGAATGGGAGAAAGAGCAACAAAGGAGGCCTTTGATTGGTGACCAATGATCCTAAGATTATGTCATCTTCAAGTTTAATTGCGAGGCTCATGGATGACATCAGATCACATAAGGTATGCAAAATATGTGATTCAAATGGGGTGAGCATAACACACTGGTTTTTTCTCAACTTTTGTATTATACATGCAGTTTGAGCGAGAGAGAGAGCATGTGGCCTCAGCCATTGAATGTTAATATAAAACCTCTCTCTCAGCCATTGAGCAAGAGAGAGAGGTGGGAACAACCTCTAATCACTTACCAAGGGTCTCCAAAGGAAGAAATTGACCATGGGAAGTGAGCTAGGTGTCCCGTTAGCTTAAGGATTGAATGTATCAAAATTTTTAAATGATATACTTAAAGTTCCAAAGTTCGTTTCGAAGTAGAGAACGACCTCCAATCACTTTCCAAAGATTCGTAAAGGAATAAACAAAGCATGGGTAATAAGATAGAGGTTTCGATAGCTCAAGAATTGGATGTACCAAATATTTTTAAGGATGTACCAAATTTTATGAAAAATGTACTAAATTTTGTAAATAATGTATCAAATTTTGTAAAGGGTGTATTAAGAATGTCAAAACTCATTCTGAGGTGTGGAATGACCTCTAATCACTACCTGAGGGTCCTTAAATGATAATTTTGACCATAAGAAGATAAATAGAAGTCTCGATAGCCCGATGATTGGATGTACCAAAATTTCTTAAGGATGTACCAAATTTCCTTAAGGATGTACTTAAGGTTTCGAAGTAGAGAACAACCTCTAATTGCTTCCTAAAGATTCCTAAAGAAATAAACGAACCATGAGTAATAATATAGAGGTCCTGGTATCTCATGGATTGAATGTACCAAATTTTTTTAAGGATCTGCCAAATTTTATGAAAAATATACCAAATTTTGTAAATGATATACCAAATTATATTTAGGATGTACCTTGGGTTCCAATGTTCGTTCCAAGGTGGGGAACAACCTCCAATTCATTCTCGAGGGTCCCTAAAGGAATATATGAACCATGAGAATGAAGATAGGGGTCTTGGTTCCTCTAAAAATGGATATGCCTAGGATTGCAAAGTTCGTTTAGGGGTGGGCGAGGACCTCCAATTACTTATCGAGAGTCCTAAAGAAATATATACACCATGATAAGTATGATAGTGGTTCTAGTTTCCCTAAGCATGAACTTACCTTCTTTTTCTTTTTTTTTTTTTTTTTTTTTTTTTTTTTTTTTTTTTTTTTAAGGATGTACCTATTTTTTATGAAATTAATATAAAATGTTAAATACAATTTTATATTTTATTTTAAAATTTTTAATTTTTATGAAAAATATATTTTCTTTTATATTTTATTGTAATTAAAATTTAAAGATTTTAACCAAACAAAAAGTTAGATCCACAATCAAATTAAAATCATAAGAAAAATGATAAAAACATCATCACTTATTGTGATTTTGATATGATAAATTTAAAATGAAAATTAAACGAAATATAATGTAAATAATAAAATAGTATTACAAAGATATTTTTACTTTTACATATGATAGAATTTACAAAATAAATAAATCATTTTTTAGTATTAATATAAAAAAATCATGTATCATAAACTTCTGAATAATAGAATAGGATTTTTAAATTTAAACCTTAATTTATAAAATGTATTATTATAATTACTATTTAAAATCATCAAGTATATTATTTATGGGATAATATTTTCATTTTTATCCATTATATATTTTTTATTTATTTAATTTGTTATATTAATTATTTATTATATATTATGATTTTAAGTTTAATATGTCAAAACAAAATTAAAATCAATAAATATGAAAAAATTAGAGAGTAAAAAAAATTAAAGTTAAAGAAGTTTTATGAGAAAATACATAAGCATATTAAAAGAATATAAAGGAAAAAGAGAAAAATAATAATAAAAACTATAATAGGTGACAATGGATTATGGTGGTAAGAGATGGAAAAAAGAAAAAAAGGAAAAAAAGAAAAAAAAAATGGGAATGTGACATGTGGTAAGTGAGATATATTGATGTGAAAGAAATAATAAAAATAAATTATATATGTACTTGTCAACAAATGGAATTAAATTGGTGTATACTTTGTGCTTTACTTTTTAAAGATAATTATGGAACAAATTTGAAATAAATAGACAATATATTTTCTCATTTTACACTAAAATTAAAAAGGAAAAAATAAAATTCTAAAATCTCTTTTTTTTTTTTTTAGTTGGTGTATGGTTACATGATTTCCTCTCATTTAAAAAAATATTTTATTATTTTATTATATATATTTTTTCTCTCTTAAAAAAAGAAAAAGTTCAAATCTCTCTCACTCATAAAAAAAAAAAAGTTCAAATCTTGACTTGATTTATATTAACTCAAACTTTTGGTCTCTATCCAATTGACTTGATTTTTATATTAACTTAAAGTTTTGATCACTCTTGCATTAATTTTAATGTTAAGGTATCAATCCAATTGATTTGATTTATATTAACTTAAACTTTTGGTCTAATAGGTACCTAGATATAACAACATCTCTCTCTCTCTCTCTCTCTCTCTCTCTATACATATATATATATTAAGGTACCAGTCATTGGACTTGATTTATATTAACTCAAACTTTTGGTCTCTCTCCAATTGACTTGATTTCTATATTAACTTAAACTTTTGGTCACCCTCACATTAATTTTAATGTTAAGGTATAGTTCAATTGACTTGATTTATATGAACTTAAACTTTTGGTATAATAGGTGCTAGATATAACGGCAAAGCCTTGATTTATATAGGAGGTCATGAAGGAGAACTGTGAACCTAACTGATGCATTATATATTTTTAAATTTAAACCTTAATTTATAAAATGTATTATTATAATTACTATTTAAAATCATCAAGTATATTATTTATGGGATAATATTTTCATTTTTATCCATTATATATTTTTTTATTTATTTAATTTGTTATATTAATTATTTATTATATATTATGATTTTAAGTTTAATATGTCAAAACAAAATTAAAATCAATAAATATGAAAAAATTAGAGAGTAAAAAAAATTAAAGTTAAAGAAGTTTTATGAGAAAATACATAAGCATATTAAAAGAATATAAAGGAAAAAGAGAAAAATAATAATAAAAACTATAATAGGTGACAATGGATTATGGTGGTAAGAGATGGAAAAAAGAAAAAAAGGAAAAAAAGAAAAAAAAAATGTGAACCTAACTGATGCATGTATACCCAAACCCCACCATTGGTTTATAATATTGTCATCATAATATTTAAATATGGGACACTTTATGCATTTATCATGTTAAGATAAAAGAAAACACTAGAGATGCAATAAAAAGCAATATCTAGCATAGGCAAACAAACCTCAATAGACCACAGCCACAATAATATCATGGAAATAAAAGAATTTGGGAAACTAAGTTCTTTTATATACAAACCAAAAATTATTTTAGAAAATTAATTAAAAGAAATACTAATATTAAGGGGAAAAAAATTAGTGTCAAGATGAAAAGAAAATTACAAATAATTTGTTTTTCAATTATATCTATAGTAAGAATCATATTATTAATTATTTTGATTCTTAATTAAAAATAATTAATAAAAATAAAAAATATATAATTTTTTTCAATTAAAATTTGATTTGAGTTAGGATAATTCTTAAATTTTTGACAAATTTTCAATCCCAATATTTCATTTACATAAACCACATAATATTTAATAAATAATTCTGCTATGTAATGAAATGATGCTTGATTTGACAAATGTCCTTACAAACATGTTCTTCATTTTGAATATTTCTAATGACAATAATAAAAAAAATAAAAAGTTACTTTATGTGAGTCAAGTTAAACCACCAAGACCCTAGAGGAGACGTATGTAACCAGCCAAGCAATTCATCACATGAAAATCATTCCTCCACCTTATCATAATAATTGATTCTTCACCCATCAATAATTGAACTCCCTTGATATTGCAGTTTACATCTCCTCTTTCTATTAATTTCTGTATGAAATTTAAACGCAGTCATGTGACATTATTTAATAAATTCCAATAAAACTATAAGAGTTTTAAATAATCAATGAATCCAAAATGTTTTCAACTAGTTCCTAAACATTATAATTAGTCTTCCTATCACTCAAATGAATGTAATATAAATCAAATAAAATATTTTTATACATAATTATTATTTTAAACTAAATTAAATTATATGTAAATCATTAACTTAAAATTTATTATTTAAATTTACTCTAAGTTATAATGTTGTTTTACTTTAATTAATATCAAAAAATAAAATCCTATAAGTACTAAACCAAATGATATTTTAGAATTAGAAAAATTATTTATTTTGATTTTCTACTTTAAATTAATTGTATTATTTAAAATCAATAATTAAGTTATATTAAATCATTATTTTCATTTAGTAAACATCTATTGAGTCAAACTTATTATATAATGAGGTCTACTTATTTTATAGTTTAACTATTTTAATATTTAAAAAAATGGGAGGATGCTATGAGTAGGGTAGAATTAGTTCTCGATAGTAGCATGTCTAATTTGATTTGACATGAGAAATTGGACCGAGGTTAAATTAAACTCACAAACTCTAAAGTTTTTGATTGGTATTTTCTAATACAAGTCGAATTTTAACTCATTCAAACTTTGATATAATAAAATCATAAGAACTGTTTTGAGTAAAAATTAATTATCTTTTTTTTAGATATATATATTTTCACACTCTTACATGCATTCAATGGTTTTCGTACGGTGAAGTGACCTCAATGGCCTTAATTTGAACACAATAATACGTACTAAATATAAGCATGCTTTTTAAATTTAAACATGTGAACTTCATGTGTAAAGGAAGTCTAGGCCGCCTCTTCACACAAGCTCTAGAAGACCAATACTTTTCTTACCATCAGCCTCTTCTGTGCACAACCCTTCCAAATCATGGGCCCCAAAACCAAACCAAATTCCACATACTTTTCAACTGCATACAACCGTGCACTGAATGCCAGTGCTGCCCTATAAATAATATGGAGCTTGCCAAGCTATTTCTCTCATACTTACCAATTCATCATTCAAGGTATAGTGCTGTTCTGTCACTGTCCCAAGGAATTAACATGTCTACTCAAGTCTCAGCATGTTCTCTAGCCCAGATTCCTAAACCCAAAAATCGTCCCCTGACAAATTTTCACCTCTTAATTGGAATGATTTGTTTATAGTTGATTAATAGATTTAAAAATTATAATATATTACCTCTTAATTGGAATGATAATTGGTTTTAATAATTGAGATAAGATTTTTATGCTAAGTGCACTAATGAAGTTAATAGTACACTCCTCACATAATGTAGTGGCATCGTACAGACCTCCTGTTCATGCGTGATTCCCACAACATCAGAACTTGACTTTGGATCTCAACCTTTCTTTTTCTTTTTGTTTATACCCACTTGTTGGAAATATTCTTTTTCCTTTTTTGTTTATACCCACTTGTTGGAAATAATTGAGATAAATAAACCGGCAAGCAATGCCATCTCCACCAATCCTACTTCTTCATTGCTTGCATTGCTTACCCTTAGCCTAAGTGTGTTAGGTGTCTCCTACCTAAAATCTTTGTTTGATCCCCTTCCGCCTATTGTAATTATTTTCATAAGGTTAAAAATGTATTTAAGATTAATTCTAAAAAGTATATGTTTGAAAGTAATTTTAAAAGGTGTTTTTTAATATTTTTAATATTTGAATGACAAAAAAATTAAATATTAAAAATATTAAAAATACTTTTTAAAATTATTGTAAATCTGATTTTAAATCAAACATACAAACTATTAAATCAAAGAAACGCTACTTAAAATCATTACTAATTTGATTTTAAATCAAACATACAAACTATTAAACCCAAGAAGGAAGCTCCACTGAGGCAGATTTCACAATAGACAACCCATCACACGACCCCTTTAAAACTAGGTACTAAAATGGTATTGACAGCCACCCTTTCCTATCTAACCATCCAAAGCCAAACAATCCAATTGAAATCACAGAGCCAACCCACCACACAAAAGCAACATATTATCCTTTTTTTTTTTTTTTTTGGAAAATTAAAACCCTAGATAACATATGATCCATACAAAAAGCGGTTGCACAGCTCCTCCCATGTCCACAGGAAGTAGAAGCGAGTGTGTCTAACTTTCCCATCACATAAAATCAAAGCAACAGGAGAGAGAATCCTAACCCACTTGATGATTTTCCTTATGAAAATCACGGGACCAAACACCAATATCAGCAATGAAACAGCACTTGTATTGTTTTGAGTTTATACAACTAGAGATAAAAGAAGGGAAATAAACAAGGAGCATAAGAAAAAAATAAATTGCAAGCAGCAAGACTGGTATACAAACAAAGGAGCATACTTTTCATTTTAGGTGAGGAGTGTCTATCTTCAATGGGATAAGATTCTTATTGTCTCTTCTGTGCACAACCCTTCCATATCATGGGCCCAAAACCAAACCAAATTCCACATACTTTTCAACTGCATACAACCATGCACTGGATGCCAGTGCTGCCCTATAAATAATATGGAGCTTGCCAAGCTATTTCTCTCACACTTACCAATTCATCATTCAAGGTATAGTACTGTTCTATCACTGTTCCAAGGAATTAACATGTCTAGTCAAGTCTCAGCATGTTCTCTAGCCCAGATTCCTAAACCCAAAAATCGTCCCGTGACAAATTTTCACCCCAACATTTGGGGTGACCAATTTATCACCTACACCCCTGAAGACAAGGTAATTCAATGAAATTATGTTTATATACTTATTTAGAAGTTATTTTTCTTGATGTTGGATGACAAAATTTGTTGGTCTAGGTTACACGTGCCTGCAAAGTGGAGCAGATTGAGGATCTGAAAAAGAAAGTGAAAATGAAATTAACGGCTGCTACTGCTAACCATTCCCTATTGCTGAACTTCATTGATGCAGTGCAACGGCTTGGGGTGGCATACCACTTTGAACAAGAGATAGAAGAAGCGTTACAACATATTTATAATAGTTTTCATGACCTCAATGATATTGATGGTGATCTCTATAATGTTGCTCTTGGATTTCGACTACTAAGGCAACAAGGATACAGTATTTCGTGTGGTAAGAGACTAAGGATTAATTATCACTGAATAAGAAAAAATTATATTCAACCTTCTTATCATTTAAATCTTATGTTCAAGTGGTGATGTTTGTGTAGATATATTCAAAAAGTTTACGGATGAACGAGGTAGATTCAAGGAAGTTTTGATCACAAATGTACGAGGCATGCTAGGCTTGTATGAAGCTGCACATCTCAGGGTTCATGGACAGGACATACTTGCAGAAGCACTTGCTTTCACCACCACTCACCTCAAGGCCATGGTAGAAAGTTTAGGATATCCTCTTGCAGAACAAGTTGTTCATGCCCTGAACCGGCCCATTAGAAAAGGTTTGGAGAGGATAGAGGCAAGATGGTATATATCCGTCTACCAAGATGAAGCTTTCCATGATAAAACTTTACTAGAGCTGGCAAAATTAGATTTCAATCTAGTGCAGTCACTGCACAGGGAAGAGCTAAGCAATCTTGCAAGGTTGGTTTTTAGATCACCCCACATGACTTGGCCATTCTTATCACTTTCCTGTATGCTGATCATGTTAATGAATTTTAGGTGGTGGAAAGAATTAGGCTTTGCTACAAAGTTACCTTTTGCACGAGACAGATTGGTTGAAGGCTACTTCTGGATACTTGGGGTGTATTTTGAGCCTCAATACTTACAGGCTAGACGAATTCTAACCAAAGTAATTGCTATGACATCCATTCTAGATGATATCTATGATGCATATGGTAATCCTGAAGAACTCAAGCTCTTCACAGAAGCCATTGAGAGGTTTGCTACTTGCACATTACCAACCTTGATTGTGTATAATATTTGTATTTATATATACCTAAATCGAGGCTCATTATTTTATTTTCAGGTGGGATATTAACAGCATAGATCAGCTTCCAGAATACATGAAACTCTGCTATGCGGCACTCTTAGATGTGTACAAAGAAATCGAGGAAGAGATGGAGAAAGAAGGACACCAATATCGGGTTCACTATGCCAAAGAAGTAGTAGGACATCTTTAACTCTGGATCCCCACCTTTTGCATTGATGATATTTTATATGGTCTCATATATACATAGATATAACTTGGATGAATGTTTTTTAGATGAAGAATCAAGTTCGAGCTTACTTTGCTGAGGCCAAATGGTTACATGAAGAACACGTACCAACAATCGAAGAGTACTTGCGTGTTGCACTAGTAAGCTCTGGATACTGCATGCTTGCAACCACGTCCTTGGTGGGAATGGGAGAAATAGCAACAAAGGAGGCCTTTGATTGGGTGACCAGCGATCCTAAGATTATGTCATCTTCAAATTTTATTGCAAGGCTCATGGATGACATCTCATCACATAAGGTATGCAGAATATGTGTTTCAAATGGGAAGAATATAACACGCTTGTTTTTTCTCAACTTTTGTATTATACATGCAGTTTGAGCAAAAGAGAAAGCATGTGGCCTCAGCCATTGAATGTTACATGAAGCAATATGGTGTCTCTGAAGAACAGGCATACAGTGAGTTTCGAAAGCAAATTGAGAATGCATGGATGGATATTAACCAGGAATGCCTCAAACCTACTGCTGTTCCAATGCCTCTCCTTGCTCGTGTTCTCAATCTTACACGAGCCGCGGATGTCATTTACAAAGAGCAAGACAGTTACACACGTGTTGGGAAAGTGATGAAGAATAACATTGCGGCTTTCTTCATTAACCCTATAATATAACCAAATGGATGAGTTGATTAACGTCCCCTATCTAATAAATCATTATAATAAGGTGAAGGAGTAATATGTAACACATCATTGTAATAAGGTGAGATGGACACATTATATGTAGCACCTAGTTTCTATGGGTTTCAAAATAATTAAGTTTGATTTCTTATGTTATATTTGTTTTACTGCTCCATTCAGTTAATAATATGTGCGGAAGGATATGACTTCAAGGGAAATGAGTCAACACACAATAATGGACTATGAGATATTAAACAATGACCTAAGGATATGACTTTAAGAGAAATGGCATGGGTAGAATCTTAGAGTATCTCAAGGAAACAATAGTGAGAGATATACGTGGGAATGCTTATTAATATATTTAGTTAGTATATTAGAATTATATATTTAATTAATATATCTCTTATTTATTTAGTTACTATATTATCATTATTTTATTTCTTTTTTGAAGTAAGGGTAAATTAGTCTTATTTAAATTCTAATAGTATTATACCTATTTTCAAGATAATTCATAATAAGAAATCTTAAATTTTCTTTTCTCTCTTTTTCTCTTTGAATCTTTTTTTGGATTTCAATCGCATTCATCTATATACAAGCTTTGAGAGTGAACAGGTTTTATACACTTTCATAGATGTGGCACTGAAACCTTGTCTAATCGTCTCAAACTCAATATACTTGTTAGAAAAGGTAGAATGCTTTCATTTATTTCTAATAATTTTCTCCCCTTTTTTTAAAGGAAGCTTTTAATTTGAAAAGCTTTCAAAAATTAAATTTGATTAAATCTTTGAAACTCGATTAGATTATTTTAGTTTGAGTGTTTGATCTAGTCTGTGTATCTTTAATTAATTAAGAGTACTACAAAATTTTAATATTTTTGTTGTTAGTAATTTTTGTTTTATAAATTAAAGATTAATGTAATTGGTGACCAAGAGTAGTGAAAGACAATTTATTTTTTAAAAAAATTCTCAATCAATCATCTCTTTTTAAACAGTGGTATTAGAACCATGAGAAAAAGATAACAAGTGATTGGGGAAAAATGTCAGGACATGTCATTTTTGGAAAAGGGATAGAGGTGGATAAAGCCAACGTAGAAAATGAAATCATTAATTTCATTGCCAACGAAGCCTAGGCCACCTCATTACGTACACTTAAGACTTTTTGACCTTTCAAAGCCATTTTAGTTTGTTTGTTGTGTTGTCTTCTTCCAGGAAAAGTGTGGAGAATGTTATTTGAAAGTACCATGCATATACTCCCTTTGCTATTTATTTATAGCAATTTTAGTGCATTCAAATGCCTTAATGAACTAAACTATTGTAATTTTAGTAAATAATATGTACAAAATGATAAGAGACTCAAAATTTTAAAAAATTAAATAATTAAAAAATGGAAAATGAAAGAAAAAGCTCCTAAGAATAATGGCTCATTTGGACTTTTGCGTGAATTTATCCAAGAGACTCTAGAAAATCCTATCATTTTCCCGTCATCAATACCTTTCATACATTGTGCCCCAAAATTCAACCAAATTTCACTTTCTTTTCAACAACATACAGCTGCTGAAGGCCATTGCTGCCCTGTAAATACTTTGGAGCCTCCCAAGTTATTGCACTCATACTTACAATTTCAGCATTCAAAGTATAGTGTTCTTGTTCTACTATTCCAAGAAATTAACATGTCTAGTCAAGTCTTAGCATGCCCTCTAGGCCAATTTTCTAAACTGAAAATCAGCCAGTAGCCAATTTTCACCCTAACATTTGGGGTGACCAGTTCATGTCCTACACTCCAGAAGACGAGGTAATTGAATGAAAATATGTGTTAATCTTATATGGCTTATAAATACCTATTCAAAAGTTTTTTGTCTTAATGTGTTGGTTAGTAAAATTACTTGGTTGTCACAGGTAACACGGGCCTGCAAAGAGAAGCAGGTTGAAGATCTAAAAGAGGAAATTCGAAGGAAGCTAATGAATGCAGCTGGTAACACTTCCCAACAACTGAAATTCATGGATGCAGTGCAACGTCTTGGGGTGGCATACCACTTTGAAAGAGAGATAGAAGAAGTGCTACAACATATTTATGATAGCTATCTTGATGGTGATGATATTGAAGGTGACCTCTTTAATGTTGCTCTTAAATTTTGGTTACTAAAACAAGATGGGTACAATATTTCATGTGGTAAGAGACCAAGGAACTATCATGTCTAAGTTAAAGTGTATCCTTCTCATAATTCCAATCTTATGTTCAAATTCTGATATTTATGTAGGTACATTCAACAAGTTCAAGGATGAAAAGGGTAACTTCAAGAAAGCTTTGATCAGCGATGTACTAGAAATGCTAGGCTTGTATGAGGCTGCACATATCAGAGTTCATGGAGAAAAACATACTGGATGAAGCACTTGCTTTCACCACCACCCATCTAAGGTCCATGGTAGAACATTTAGAATATCTTCTTGCAGAACAAGTTGCTCATGCCTCGAAGCAGCCCATTAGAAAAGGTTTAGAGAGGCTAGAGGCAAGGTTATATATCTATCTACCAGGATGAAACTTTGCATGACAGAACTCAACTAAAGCTAGCCAAGTTAGATTTCAATCAAGGTGGTATATACAAGGAGGAGCTATGCAATATTGCTAGTTTTGCTTTCAAATCACTAACAGATATACCTAGTCACCTTCTCATTTTGACCTGAACTAATTGTTTTAATGAATTTTAGGTGGTGGAAAGAATTAGACTTCGCCACAAAGCTACCTTTTGCCTGAGATAGATTGGTGGAAGGCTACTTCTGGGTACTTGGGGTGTGTTTTGAGCCTCAATATGTCTGGGCTAGACAAATTCTAACCGAAATAATTGCCATGACATCCATTGTAGATGATATATATGACACATTTGCAAGGCCATTGAGAGGTTTGATACATGCAAATTAAATTATAAACCTTCATCATTTGTACTGTATGTGATACTTAAATAGGCCTGGTTTAATTTTCATGTGGGATGTTAAAAGCATAGATCACCTTCCAAAATACGTGAAACTCTGCTATGTGGAACTGTTACATGTGTACAAAGAAATTGAGGAAGAGATGGATAAAGAAGGAAACCAATATCAGGTTCAATATGTGATAGAAGCAGTAAGGCATTTTGCATTTGACTTTGTTTTGTATAGTAACATAGGGTTATATATGTAACTTGATTGAATGTTTGACAGATGAAAAACCAAGTTAGAGCTTATTTTTATGAGGGTAAATGCTTCCATGAGGGACACAAACCAACAATAGAAGAGTATATGAGTATGGGAGAAATCTTAACAAAGGAGGCCTTTGATTGGGTGATCAGTGACCCCAAGATTATCCTTTGATTGGCTCATGGATGACATCAATTCACATAAGGTATTGTGAATCTAGTTCCTGTTAAGCTATAATTTAACCTTGACCTAAAAGGCCAATCAAACGTACATAGGTTTTAGGAGTAACATTTCTCAATCAAACAATATGTTCCTCTTGCGTATAATTCTTGAAGTCGAAGGCAGGTTTGATTGATTTTCATTTTTAGTTTGAGTGTTTGATCTAGTTTGTGTATCTTTAATACATGTTTAAAACACATGGATCAAGTTTGAAACTTTTCTGTTATTCAAAAATCACGTGATGGAGAAAATTCCTGGAAGTTACTAGGAAAAAGATATTTTGCTCCTAAATTTCGGTTACCAAGACAAGATGGCCGGGTACAATGTTTCATTAAACTATGCAGAGTTCAATTTTCTGTGAAAAAAAATAAAATTATGGAGAATCAATTTAATCAACTCATCATTTTCCAAGCAAGGATTAAGATATTGAAAAGCTTACCTTATCTACAAATTGGCATGTCAAAGAGCAGAATTATTTTTTTTGGTGCCTAGTTTCCTTTCTTTTTGTGTTCTCTGTAATGACATGTTAATAGTTAGTTTGATTGGGATTTCATTTGTAGGAAGTATTTGCTCTTCAAGCCCTTGGTGATTTAAATCAATTTTTTTGCATTGTAATTGATAGATTAATAACACTATCTTGAGGAAATGAACTTTCAATTGGAGTTTTATTTCCATCATATAGCCATGTGCCTTGATCCCATACTCGCACTCTCATAACGATCCTTAACGAACCTAGCATTTAGAGTTTCAATAATCTTGGTATTGTATAATGGGCATAATATCTGTAACCTTTCTAAATATCCTACAAATTAACAGCTCACTATTCTCGAATCTAATATTCATGCATGTGGGTTATATAATTTGGTGTTGCACATTCCTAACATGTAGATGATTTAGACTTGGTTTTCTACTTGCTCATAACTCAAAAGGAGTCTTTGAGATTGTCTTACAAGGCACTTGGTTTAGGATATGTGAACACTTCTTAATGCTTCAATCCATAATAATCCTAGTAAGGTTGCATTATACAACATTGGCCTTACCATAAATAAGAGTGATTTCTTTTTCCAACTACATCATTTTCCTAAGGAGTACTCGACATGTTATATTGAGCGACCATACTATACTCTTGATAATATAAGGAAAATGATTCTAGAATATTATGTTTTGTTTGATTGTATCTTTTGTAGTATTGACCACCACAATCAAATTGTATCATTGTAATTGTCTTCAGAGCTAACTCATTTGAAAATTTTAAACATATCTAATGCCTCTATCTTTTTACTGATAAAACACACATAATAAAAAGAGAAATGCCATCAATAAAGGTTACAAAATATCTCTTCCCACTTAAGGTTAAAATGGGAAAGGGGTTACATATATTTGTATGAATGATTTCTAGAAGCTCTTAACTCCTAGTAGTACCTTTATTTCTAGATTTTATTAACTTCCTTGCAAACACCATGATCTCAAAAAGTCTAAAGTGGTAGAACTTCTTCTCTAACTAACCTCTCTTGTCTTTCTTTAGAGGTGTGGCCTAAATGTCTATGGCACAATATGATAGAATTATTGTTAAGATATAGTATTCGCATTCACAGACTAGGTAAAATTTGGATAAGGAATTAAAAGACAAAGATTATCCACTAATGAACTAGAACCAATAAGATAAGTGCTATAAAATAAATTTGAAGAGAAAGCAATTGTGGAAGTGCCTAATTAGTTGCAAACAATGTTGGAAGAATTTCAAGAGTTCAATGCCAGTGATATACTTGATGGTTTGCCTCTAAGATGTGACATCCAACATCAAATTGGTTTAGTCCATAGAGTAAACTTGCCTAACTTATTGCATTACAGAATGAGCCCAAAAGAAGGTGGGTAATTGTAAAAGAAGGTGGAGGAGTTGTTACAAAAATGATTTATGTGCAATCCCAAACTCGCTTACCACAAACAAAGATGGTAGTTGGCATATGTGCATAGATAATTGTGCTATAGATAAGATCACTGTAAATTGTCGATTTTCAATTCTGCACCTAGATGACATCTTGGATTAGTTGGAAGGTTCAAAATTGTTTTCAGAAATAGATTTGTGAAGTGGTTATCACCAAATTCGTATAAGACTGGGGATGAATGGAAAACAACCTTCAAAAATTAAAGGGAGATTGAATGAATGGATGGGGTCATGCCTTTTAGATTATCAAATAGGCCAAGTACTTTTATGCGGCTCATGAATCAAGTGTTAAGACCTTTTGTTGGGAAATTTGTTGCTGTGTATATTGACTATATTTTGATTTATAACCAGAATGAGTAAGAACACTTTCAACCTTTGAGGGAAGTTCTAATAGTGTTGCAGGAAAATAAATTATATATTAATTTGAAGAAGTGTAGTTTTATGACCAACAATTTGTTATTTCTTGAATATATGAACAGTTCAGAATGAGTTCATGTTGACAATGATGAAGTTCAAGCTCCACAAGAGTAGCCTACACCAAAAACTATGATAGAAGTACGCCACTTTCATGGTTTGGCGACCTTTTATTGAAGATTTATAAAAAAATTTAGTACCATAACGACACTAATAATAGAGCAGTTAAAAGTTTAGAGATATCTTTTACATTTTCTCTCTCTAAAGTAATATCTTACTAGAGGTATTCATTAAACTAGACTACAATATTATGCACTAAAAGCTTTAGATTTTGAATGTATTTAAGTGAATAATAATAATAATAACAACCAAATGAAGTAGAAAAAGTATGAAAAAAATAAAATAGTAAAAATGGTGGCGAAGACAAAAATGAAATGCAACCATTTCGACATTTTTTAATTTATTGATCAAATAGTAAAATATATAGTAATTTTCCTCTATTCATGGGTTTTTACAACCATAGATAAAAATATTGGTTTCGACAAATATATTGATAACTCGGTTTTATGAATATATTGAGATATATTAGGAAATATCGGTGGATATTTTGACATAAAATATTAGTATGATAAAAATTGATCAAAATTCTTGAAAATATTAAGAAAAACTCTTAGAAATGATATGAGAAGTATAATAGATATTTTGAAGTTGTTTTGTTGAATAAATTGATATATGTATGATATAATTTATAATTTTTAGCAATAATATTTAGAATTTGAAAGCACATTTTATATGCATCTATCTAATTTTGATATATTCAATGATAGAGAAGAAATGATGATACATATGTGTGTTCTTTATTTTAAAAGATTGATAATTTTATTTATAAATTTGTCTAGTTATTATACAAAAGACACGAAACTTAAAATTAATTTATTTACAATAATTTTATTTTAATTAATTTATATATACAAAAACATATATTAATTTATCCACATATAATTTATAATATTTATTTGTAAGTTATATATAAATATATTCTATGACATATTGACAATATAAATATATAATATTTATTTAAAAACAGAAGGTCATTTCAATGTGTCCTTCTCAAGCATTAACTACAATCCCACATCGACTGCACATAACACCCAAAATTAGAGGAAAAATGAATTTACATAGGAAATATACCCAGGTTTGTAATTAGAGAAACAAAAAATAAAGCAAAGGCAAAGAGAAGAATTATTACTGGTTATCCACATGGTATCCGGTTAGCGTAGCTGCTTTCTTCAAGGCAATCCTCCACTTCTCTATTAGCTCCTTCTTCTCTTGATCTGCATCTTTCTCATGGTTGAAAAATGCGTCTTCAAAACTTCCCGATTGGTGTCCTACATCTGAAGGCTTGACATGGTAGAACACCGGTATAACCTTATTCTCCTCAAGCTTTGTATACTCGATGATCTTTGCGACTTCATTTAAACACCAGTTGGAGGTAGCATAGTTTTCTGAGAAAATAATAATAAAAATCTTCGATCCTTGGATAGCTCTGGACAGACCCGATTTGATGTCCTCTCCTCTCCTAATTCATTGAATTGCATGTGATATTTCATTTTTCTCTTTTATTTTTATGATTTCCCATTTCTACACTTTTGTCTAATTTTCTTCAATTTTTTTTTTTTAATTAAGTAACAATGGGTTGACTTGACATCTATTCCAAAGTGTCTTCCTTGTTATCAAATTATCTATTCCAAAGTGACTTGACTTTTATATTTTACTTGTTATTATACATGCAAATGCAATTTTTTTATTTTTTTATTTTTTATTTATTTGGTACATCTTTTTTCTCATTTTTGTTTGTTACCATTTGATATTTTTTCAAAGACAAATAATATCTTTAGGAGTTTTATTTTAGTTTTTTCAAATCAACACTTGTTGAATCCAAGTCATTAAAGTGCAAAAATATCCAATCAAAGTTCTTCAATTATAATTATTTTTATTAATAAAAAATATAAGATAAATAGAAATTCTACTAACGTCATAACTATGGAAAAAGAAAATGATTTTTCACAAAATTTCGCTAAGCTTTTACTAAACCAAATTCATATGCATTTTGTAGATAATGGTTAAAGCTTTTAGTTTCTTTAGGAACTACAATCAAATGCCATGTTCCCTATGTGGCATGGTTAAATCTAAGTCTCCCAGTGAACAACGTTGAAAGTTTTATGATAGTATCAGAAATACAATATACACAAATTGTCAGCAACCAAAAATAAGGAATATCTATCTCAATTCCATTTCTATGTTTTGAATTCCTTATCTGTTTCTCTCAACAATGGTTAAAACAGAAAAACCCTGAAATATTCACGGAAAGCTCTTTAGAATTTTCCATATTCTCCAGGATTTCTGGAAAGCTATTTAGTTGTGAACAACCAGAGCAAGAGAGAAATATGAGGGCTTTCAAATGACAAATGGTTTCTGGAAAGCTCATAAGGTTGTTGCAATATGCCAGATTCAAATGTCCCTTGGCCTCTCCTTTGTTCGAGTCAAGAAGGCCCGTCACCAATTGGAGGGACGGGATATGGGCGAACATGTTGAAGATGTCCTTTTTACTCTTTTTGATGGTGTATACGAAGAGGACCTCTAGCAGGAAGAGGTCTAAATGGAAGAACATGTTCAGGATGTTGCACTCCATTAACACCCGGACGATATTAGGATGGATATGGGCTGGAGGGATCTGGGTATAGTGCAAGAACTGCTTGAAAAGGGACGGAAGAGGAAACGGAGCCCCGCGTTGAATTGCTCCTTGCTAAAGAAAATGGCGTTGTGTGCAGTCTTCTTTGTGGACGTTGGATCTCCCTCCACTAACTGAATAGAGACGCCATTTGGGATGAAGAAGCGTTCGAGGAATTCTTGCTCATTGAGAAGCTTAGTGGGCTTCCCCGGATTAGGGCGTCCGGAACTCATGACTGTCCGATCGCCCTTCCCACCTTACCTAATCACACTGGATGAGGTAGTGTCCTTTTTTGCAAGCATATTGGAGCGGTGGGCCGAGCCGAACCTGCATGGCTCAGTGCTGATAGTTAGAAAGCAGCCACCCGACCCTACTATCTAGCATGCCTGATCTAGTGGCCACCCAAATCGGGAAACCCAATTCCACTCATCGATTCCTAACCCTAGCCAAGGACTGACTTGCTGCAACCTTCAGACACACAAAAGGAAGACAAATACCCAATAGACTCAACAAAGCCTCAAAACGCAAAAATAACCAAACTTAACCCTAACAAGGGTTATCAGGGCATGTCACCAGTAGAGTATGACGGCCCGAAGCAGTCACGTACCCTCTTCTACAAAGTCTGGCAAAGTCATTTCTTGACCCACAGAAACTCCCAAGCATCACCGCAATCCCCAATCACAAACATGCACTCCAATCAAGGAAAAACGGTAAATAGACAACATAGAGAAGAAATGGGAACATACTTGGAGAGTGCTTACGGCAAGGAAAAGAACTGAACCGTGGTCGCCTGAGTAAACCAGTCGAGAAATCGCCAAGGAAAGTGTCGTTGTGCGAAGCCCAAGATCACTACCTGGGTATTATTAGAACAAAGCAAAGGGGAGGCGAAAAGTGAAATCGAAGGGAAAAGTGCTGTCGGGGGGGGGGGGGGGAGGTGGGGATTAGCTTCCTATTTATAGGGATGAAATCCCTAGGAACCCCAAATGACAAGGCGCCCAACCGCGCTTCACTCGAGGCGACACGCCGCCTGGTAGCAATTTCAAGAATGGTGTCTCTTCATAAATGCCCTTCCCAGGCGCCATGTGTGGCACGGTCAATAAAAGAATTTGAAAAATCGTTTTAACCCTTCTTTTCTGTCCAGAAAAAACAATCGAGTTAAAAGGGGGCATTGTAAGGACCTCCCCTGGGCGGACAGGTGGTAGATTGCCTTAACCTTGCAAGGCACCCTTCTATTGGACAAATGACATCCCTTCGCCTTTGTCCGGACATGTGCCATCAGCTAGGAACACCCAATCTGACCCCAATAGTCAATGGCCGACTGCCTCATGTCCTCCAAGAATGCATGACGCGTTCCAAACAGGATCCTTGACTGGCTTCCGCGGACAATCATTCTTCTCCCCACCAAAAGCATGCTCGATGGGACATCCCCATGTCCTTTCAGGTAACCTGCTATGCTCTGCACTGCGCCACCTGTAGAATGAGGTGATAAGAAAGACACCAGGTCACCTCACCAGCGATCCCTATCAGACGCCTAAAGGATAATGATTGATCTGTCACCCTCTGTGTAGCCATCATGATTGTGAAAGTCAAAGGACCTTCCCAGCATAGATGTGACAAGGCTCCAAACACTATAAAAGCCTTCCTATGGCTCAAAAAGAAAAAGAAGGGGAGGAGGGGGGAGGGGGAGGGGGAGGTGGTAAGACAGTCCACTTCTTGAGTTCCCAAGAAGGGGTATTCTCTCTAATTGTCAATCTAACTAGAGCTTTGGAGGGTGTGTCTTTTGCAGGAGAGGAGAAGGAAGTCTCACTCTCAATTGATTGGGCGACGACATCAAGGAGACATGTTACTTCCAATTATCCGACATCAACATGCCTCACTTTTCTACGTTAATTATAAGAATAATTTCCTCAGATTTCTATAAAATAGAATGGAAAGCCCAAGTGGAAGCACAAACAAAAGGAGATAGGAAAACCAAATAGTAAGGAAGAAGTCTAGTGTTATAATTGTTATTTTATTGTCTCTTGTCCTTTCTCTCTGCAAGAATAAATTATTTTATTTTCATTGCCTACCAGTTTTTAGCTTTTATGATACATCAAATTTCTTACACTAAATCAAATCAAATCAAACTAGATATGTTATGGTTGAGATTTATTTTTGCTCAAAACACCATTCTCCCATGGTCAAAACACCATTCTGGTGATCGTTGATCGTCTCAGCAAATACACACATTTTCTGCCCTTATCTTATCCATTTACAACAAATGTGGTGGCAAAAAAATTTGTTGAGGGCATTGTGAAACTACATGGAATGTCGCGGTCTATTGTTAGTGATAGGGACCCCATTTTCATCAGTAAGTTCTGGTAGGAATTTTTTAAAATGTTGTGTGCACAACTCAAGATGAGTTCTGCCTACCATCCTCAAATGGATGCCCAATCTGAAGTTGTCAACCGTTGTGTGGAACAATATCTGCGTTGTTTCATCTATCAACAACCACGCCAATGGAGTACATTTCTTCCTTGGGCTGAGTTGTGGTATAATACTGCTTATCACTCTTCTACAGGTATGACCCCATTCCAGGCTCTTTATGGGCGACCTTCCCTTGTTATTCCATTGTATTCGATGGGGTCTTCGCCCGTTGATGAAGTTGATCATAGACTTACAACTTGAGATGCATTGTTGAAACATCTCAAGGAAAACTTAGCGATAACAAGGAATCGAATGAAGCAAATAACATATCGTGGTTGACGGGATGTTACATTTCAAGAAGGCGATCTTGTTTTCCTCAAACTACAGCCTTATCGCCAACAATCCGCTTTCAACGCGCTCATCAGAACCTTGAAAGCAAATACTATAGACCATATCTAATCGAGGAGAGAGTGGGAGTCGTCGCATAAAAACTGAAGCTATCCGACAGTGTGCACTTGCACCCTATTTTTCATGTATCGCTGCTAAGGAAGAAGCTTGGAGATGGTTCCGTGATCAGTTCAGAACTTCTGCCATTTTCAGATGAGGGTACACTTGTGATTGAGCCCAAAGCCATACTAGACACTCGCTGGGTGAAACGCGGGGCTAAGTTTAGTGAAGAAAGTTTAGTCAAGTGGTGTATCCTGGCTACAAAGGATGCTACGTGGGAGAGTACCGAAGAGCTTCTGCAGCGGTTTCCAAATTGGGACCCTGAGGACAAGCATCCACTTGGAGGGGGGAGTAATGATAAGACTTTGAATGGGCTACGACATTCGCAATGTGCCATCAAAAGAAATCCAAAATATCATGCGTGAAGACATGTACGCATTCAAGTGGTTGTGGGATCATTTCGTAGTCAAGCTGCTATTCTCTTCTGGCCAAGGAATTATGAGGAATTAACAACCATGTGCTAGAACGAGTCATAAGTAGTGGTAGAAGAACAAAAGCTATTGCATTGATTTTTGCTTTCGCTATTGTTATTTTTTTATTATTTGAAGTTATTTTATTATGGTGTTAAAGACCTTTAGTTTGGATATGACAAATTTTTAACCCAATTTCTTTGTGTGGTCTATTCTCACCCAAAGAGAATACTTGTAATCAATTGTTGTAGTACACGATTCTTTGACTGGGTCCTATCATCTTGTTTGGATTTAAAGAAAGACAAATCTCCCATTTTTCTTCTTTCTTTTTTATCTATTCACCTCAAAGGGAGTGAATAGATAGTCTTCTTGAATTTAGCTCAATGTATGCCAATCTTTTAGTTTCTATATATTCTTTTATTAGGATATAAAGAATAAATAAAAACAAAAAATCACTTAAAAATACAAGCCATTACATAGAAAATACTCACAAAGCCTCCCAAAGACTTTGATATAAGAACTACAAGGTCAAATACCATAAATTTAAAATCCACTAAATTTGAAGGATAAGTACATAAAGTTATCTAATGATTGTACCTAATTTCATGTCCACGATGCAAACATATCATTCTCCTTGCAAACATATCATTCTCCTTACTGGACTCCTCGACACCTTGAGAGGATGTGATCTTCTATCTCAAACTCAACAAACAAATTTAAAATGTTTTGAAACATTTTTTTATTAAACACAAAGAATAATGACTTTAAGCTTAGGGGGTGATCTTTGAAAACTCTCAAATGATATTTTACCAAAAAAAAAAAAAAAAAAAGAGTTAGGAAGGAAAGATTTTCCTTTTTAAACTTAAAAAAAAAAATTTAAACTAAAAGATATTTGAAAGTTTTTCTATTTTAAATTCTAAATTTAAATTCATTTTCAAATTTTATTTTCAATTTCCATATAAATACTTATCCCTTTTTCTCATTATTCTAAATCAATTTAGTTATACTTATCTGTTTAATTTCAAATTAATTATGCAGCAACCTTGAATGTTTAAAGGGAGTATAAATCATTAATATATATATATATATATATATATATATATATAAAACGTCCTAAAAAATTACGAATTTAATTTAACTAGACTAATGCACTAAATCACTAATAATTTTTCTTTAGATAATTTTATAACGAAATAATGATTACACAAATCTTTTACTACTTTCAAATAGAGTTTACAAATCAGCCAAGATCATTCATGTCTCAATTAAATATCCTAATTAATGATTAGTATAAAGTAGTATCAATTAAGGATTCTAATCAAATTCTCAAAAGACAAAGTAGTATTAAAAAAACCCTTCTTGTTGATTCCAATTGAGGAACACCAAGAGGGATGAGTTAACAAAATTCTCAAAAATAAAACAAAAAAAAAGAGCCAAAAAAAAAAAAAAAACTGAATAGTAATTTTATTTTATTTTATTTCAAATTTTTAGTTAAAAATTTATTGAACTCTAACTAAAACAATGAATTTATAGACTCAATAAATAGAAAAGGAATTCTAATCATAATTGGTAATTTGATTACCATGACAAAATCTAAAGATGAAAGGAAAGTGTCGTAGAATTGCTTATTTGACTACTCTGTTTTGTAATAGTTTTTTTAATGGAAAAAAAATCATTTTCTAACATTATAAGTGTGTTTTTCAAATTTCTCTACAATAAAAAAAAAACTTTTATATATACTACTTTATTTTTAATCATTTTTTTATTTATATATTATTTTTTTAAACATTCACAAAAAAAAAAAAAAAAAACAAATGAAAACAAATAACAACAATTAAAAATTTTCCTCAAAAATACCCTATTTTCAAAAATCTATTTTTGGAACAATTAACACATAGACATGTTTTCATTTTCTTTTTTCTTTTTTTTTTTGTTATTGGAAGCAAAAAATAATTTTTGAAAAAGTGAACCAAATCTTAATTTCTTTAGAAATAGCAACCACTCAAAAAGTACTCAAACATTTTGCATTTCATATAAAAAAATATAATAAATTATTAAAATAAGGATCAGGGAATGCGACAACAACGATGAGAAGAGTCAATACAATGTACGTGAAAAAAAAGGAAATTTAAACAAGTCAAACTAAAACTTTAAACCCCAAAACAACTCCAACATATCCACACTCAGTAATACCAAGTAGGGCCATTTGCAAAACACTCGACCCTTTTTTTCATATTAACATCCAAAACCCACAACATCACCCCACATACCAAGTAGGGCCGTTATTCAATGGTGATGGTGCCCACTCGGATTTTCTAGTGATTTTGGTGTATGAATTCGACCATGGATGGTCCAACACGAGTGTACTTCCTTCCAAACTTTGTTGTCTCTTTATAAAATAGACTTGCTCATTTATGATTGAGATTTAGTTTTGCTCAATTCAATGCATCCTCCAATTTTCTTAACTATTAAAATAATTAAATTATAAAATAAGTAAGCCTTATGGTATAATAAGTCTGACTTAAAAGATGTTTAATAAATAAATATAATGATTTAATAAAACTTAAATGATTATTTTGGATTCGTTGATTGTTTAGAACTCTTATAGTTTTATTGGAATTTACTAAATAATGTCACACCACTCCGATTTAAGGGATGGAGTTTTTAGAAATTAATGTAAGGTTGGGTCTAGAAATTGACAGAAAGAAGAGATGTAAGTTGCCATAGGGGAATTTAAAATTATTGATAGGTGAAGAATCAATTATTATGATAAGGCGGAGGAATGATTTTCCTATGATAAAGTGATTGGCTGGTGATATATATCTCCTATAAGGAATTTGTGGTTTAATTGAATCACATCATGTAACTTTCAATGTTTTTTTTTTCATTTTCAATGTTTGAAAGGACATTTGACATATCAAGCATCATTTGGACCTAATTTTTATATAAATGAAATATTATGTGGTTTTATATAAATGAAATATTGGCATTGAAAATTTGCCAAAAATTTAAGAGTTATCCTAACTCAAATCACATTTTAATTAAAAAATATATATTTCTATTATTATTAATTATTGTTAATTAAGAATCAAAATAATTAATAATATGACTCTTACAATAGGTGTGATTGAAATACAAATTATTTGCAATTTTCTTTTCATCTAGACACTAATTTTTGTGTTGTATATAAAAGAACTTACTTCCCTAGTTATTTCCAAATTCTTTTATTACCATGATATTAATTTTATTGTACAATGAAAGATTAAGGGAAAACTAGGTTATGACTCACTAATTTTTAAAAAAAATTCAAAATTTTATAAATTAGTTTTATCTTCATCCATTTAAATATATTTTAAAACACATACATTTCTTATAAGTAAAATAATTATTTCCTAAAATAACCATTTTATCTATTACATTAATAATATCAATAAACAAATAAACATATAGATGTTTAATTGTAAAGAACCAATCTCCTTTTTAGTTATGGTGCTGTGAGACGAATTTATGACTTTCTTTTTCTCTTTATAAACAAACATTCTTAAGAATATTGAACAACTATAAAATAAGAAATTTTAAAAATTAAAAATACAATTAAAACTAAAATACTTAAAAATTAAATACAATTAAAACCAAAATAAATAAATAAATAAAATATTGACTCATATTATATTTTTCTTTCTTGATATCTATATTTTTAATCGGCGTGTGTTTTGAGTGAAATAAAAGTCAATATTTTATTTTTATATTTTTAACTTTTAAGTTCTAAATTTTTTTTTATTTTATTATTGATGTCAACCAACAAAAATTCTATTCAATTTATTAAAAAAGATAGGAAGATGGAATGATTTATATAATATATAATATAAAATTATTATTAATTACAAGATTAGAAGGAATTTTATTTATCATAGAACATTTTTCACAATGATTTGTACCCCATATTATATTATAATTTTTTTTAATATACTTATTTGTAAGATGTTAAACCCATGTTTTTAATTAGTTTCATAAATCAACTTATGCAAATTCTCTTATCATTTGTTTTTTACATTTTTGTAACATAACAAACACACTTGTTTTATAATTGTGTTTTCTTTTCTTCAATATCCATAATCAATTCTTTAATCGTTATAATTCATTTCATTTTTTTCTAGTATATAACCTTAGAGGGTTGTTTTGTATGACTTATCTTCGTATTTTCCTAATAGGTAATTTGACTTTTAACTCAATCTTGGTTTATGAACTTGTCTTTTTTTTTTTTTTTCAAATAAGGAGTTATACAAGGTTTTTCTCTTCTTTTTTTCTTATTTTTTTTCTTTTTTTTAAAAATAAATGATCACTCTAAAAAACCTAAAAAGGGTTTTCAAATAATCATTTTTCCATAATAAATGAGTATCCTCATTGAGTAGGAACATGTGAAAAATGTGCATGAGTCCATAATAATATAAATTATAATTATTCTATAAATATTATATCAACTTTTGGTTAGATTCGAGATGTCACAACCTTGGTAAGAGCCCAACTAAAACTGACTTGGAGTTGAATAATACTTTAACCTAAGCCCAATCAATTTAAGTGTTGGAAATAATTATCCAAATTTTCCTAGTAGATATTCTGTTTGGTATAGATTTTGTAGTCTTACTTGGCTGCTTTGCTTAAGAAGAAAGTTGTTACCTATAAATATTATATATATTTTTTATAAGGATATTTATATATATTCTGTTGTGTAATGGATAAAATATGAACTAATGCCTTGAAGTCAAAATTAATGTACTGCTACCGTGCATTATTGGTCATTTGAAGTTGCATTCACTAAAGTCTTTAAAAGACAACATATGTTTACTAAGCATAATTTGTTTCATTGCAAAGTACATTTGATTTGAAGCCTGTCTTAAATTGTTTTCAGCACCATTAGAATATAATCTTAATTAAACATGTGGCTATTTGTAAAGTAAATTTAATTATTAAAAGACATTTATAATCCTCTAAAAATTATTCTTGAACTTCTTCGACATGTTAACTTGTAAATATGGTAAACTTGTGAACTTGGAAATCGTGATTAATGTTCTCAAAATATTACTGGTATAGGAAATTATGAAAGAATTTCACTCAATGAATTTTTGTTGAAAATTTGATAATCTATCTTGATTAATCATCACATTTTGTTATTTTTTTTCGAATAATCACTAATTTTTTGCAATTTATGATTTTAAATTCTAAATTTAAATTCATTTTCAAATTTTTATTTTCAATTTCCATATAAATACTTATCCCTTTTTCTCATTATTCTAAATATATTTAGTTATACTTATGTGTTTAATTTTAAATTAATTATGCAGCAACCTTGAATGTTTAAAGGGAGTATAAATCATTCATATGTATATATATATATATATATATATATATAACGTCCTAAAAAATTACAAATTTAATTTAACTAGACTAATGTACTAAAGCACTAATAATTTTTCTTTAGATAATTTTATAACGAAATAATGATTACACAAATCTTTTACTACTTTCAAATAGAGTTTACAAATCATCCAAGATCATTTATGTCTCAATCAAATATCCTAATTAATGATTAGTATACATATCTAAAACAATTTTAAAATCAAACCCTATATTGAACCAAATTCTCAAAAGACAAAAAAGCGGTATTAAAAAAAAACCCTTCTTGTTGATACCAATTGAGGAACACCAAGAACAAAATTCTAGAAAAAAAAAAGCAAAAAAAAAAATAAAAATAAAAATTGAATAGTAATTTTATTTATTTATTTATTTTCAAATTTGTAGTTAAAAATTTACTGAACTCTAACTAAAACAATGAATTTATAGACTTAATAAATAGAAAAGGAATTCTAATCATAATTGGTAATTTGATTACCATGACAAAATCTAAAGATGAAAGGAAAGTGTCGTAGAATTGCTTATTTGACTACTCTGTTTTGTAATAGTTTTTTATTGTAAAAAATCATTTTCTAACATTAAAAGTGTGTTTTTCAAATTTCTCTACAATAAAAAAAAACTTTTATATATACTACCTTATTTTTAATCATTTTTTTATTTATATATTATTTTTTAAACATTCACAAAAAAAAAAAACAAATGAAAACAAATAACAACAATTAAAACTCTTCCTCAAAAATACCCTATTTTCAAAAATCTATTTTTGGAACAATTAGCACATAGACATGTTTTTATTTTCAATTTTTATTTTTATTTTTGTTTTTTTTATTGGAAGCAAAAATTAATTTTTGAAAAAGTGAACCAAATCTTAATTTCTTTAGAAATAGCAACCACTCAAATATTTACCCTTTTAACAAATAATAGTAGGAACAAATTTCACCACATATTATGAGCAACCACTCGAAAAACACTCAAATATTTTGCATTTCATATAAAAAAATATAATAAATTATTAAAATAAGAACCGAGGAATGCGACAACAACGATGAGAAGAGTCGATACAATGTATGTGAAAAAAAAAGAAGGAAATTTAAGCCCCAAAACAACTCCAACATATCCACACTCAATAAACAAGTAGGGCCATTTGCAAAACACTTGACCCTTTTTTTCACATTAACATCCAAAACCCACAACATCACCCCACATACCAAGTAGGGCTGCTATTCAATGGTGATGGTGCCCACTCGGATTTTCTAGAGATTTTGGTGAATGAATTTGACCATGGATGGTCCAACACGAGTGTACTTCCTTCCAAACTTTATTGTCTCTTTATAAAATAGGCTTGCTTATTTATGATTGAGATTTAGTTTTGCTCAATTCAATGCATCCTCCATTAATTTTCTTAACTATTAAAATAATTAAATTATAAAATAAGTAAGCCTTATGATATAATAAGTCCGACTTAAAAGATGTTTAATAAATAAATATAATGATTATTTTGGATTTATTGATTGTTTAGAACTCTTATAGTTTTATTGGAATTTACTAAATAATGTCACACCACTCCAATTTAAGGGATGGAATTTTTAGAAATTAATATAAGGTTGGGTCTAGAAATTGACAGAAACAGGAGATGTAAGTTGCCATATTAGGGGAATTTAAAATTATTGATAGGTGAAGAATCAATTATTATCATAAGGCGGCGGAATGATTTTCCTATGATAAAGTGATTGGCTGGTTATATACATCTCCCTTAAGGAATTTGTGGTTTAATTGAATCACATCATGTAACTTTCAATGTTTTTTTTTTTTTTTTACTTTTTCAATGTTTGAAAGGACATTTGACATATCAAGCATCATTTAGACCTAATTTTTATATAAATGAAATATTTTGTGGTTTTATATAAATGAAATATTGGCATTGAAAATTTTCCAAAAATTTAAGAGTTATCCTAACTCAAATCACATTTTAATTAAAAAAAAATTTCTATTATTCTTAATTATTGTTAATTAAGAATCAAAATAATTAATAATATGATTCTTACAATAGGTGTGATTGAAAAACAAATTATTTGCAATTTTCTTTTCATCTGGACACTAATTTTTGTGTTGTATATAAAAGAACTTAGTTCCCTAGTTATATCCAAATTCTTTTATTACCATGATATTAATTTTATTGTACAATGAAAGATTAAGGGAAAACTCGGTTATGACTCACTAATTTGAAAAAAAAAATCAAAATTTTATAAATTAGTTTTATCTTCATCCATTTAAATATATTTTAAAATACATACATTTCTCATAAGTTAAATAATTATTTCCTAAAATGACCATTTTATCTATTACATCAATAATATCAATAAACAAATAAACATGTAGATGTTTAATTGTAAAGAACCAATCTCCCTTTTAGTTATGGTGTTGTGAGACGAATTTATAACTTTTTTTTTTCTCTTTATAAACAAACATTCTTAAGAATATTGAACAAATATAAAATAAGAAATTTTAAAAATTAAAAATACAATTAAAACCAACAAAAATTTTATTCAATTTATTAAAAAAGATAGGAAGATGAAATGATTTATATAATATATAATATAAAATTATTATTAATTACAAGATTAAAAGGAATTTTATTTATCATAGAACATTTTTCACAATGATTTGTACCCATATTATATTATAATTTTTTTTAATATACTTATTTGTAAGATGCTTTTATTAAATTAAAGTGATAAATTATTATTTTTTTTATAATTTTATTTCAAGAAATAATTATTTGATTTTTGAAAAATTACATGTATTTTAAAATATTTTTAAATTAACCTTCCGAACGATCTTCACGTCTTAGTTATATATATTTTTAAATTAGTGCAGAAGGACCAACTTTTCCCAACGATCTTCACGTGAAAGTCTTAGTCACTGTTTGGTGGCTGATTGGATACTGAGAATTATTAAGGGAATAAGCTACAGTTTTCGTATTTCTAAGACAAATAAAAACATATTTTAAATATTTAATTTTTAATAAACGTGGTTTAAATATGATAGATGACCTTGAATTAATTGAATCCATGCTACTGGGAATCTGGGATTGATATTCAATAATTGTAATGAACCATTTCCCATCCTATAAATACCGAAGATTGCAAGCCATCTGATTCATATATTGAGTGCTCGAGTGAGTTATACATGGCCTTAATTCTCGCAACCAGCAACGGGTCTTCTCCAGCCCCAGTTGCTAATCCAGAGACTACTCGCCGAACTGCAAATTATCAGCCTAGCATTTGGGCCAATAGCTTCATCGTGAGCAACACCCCTGAGGATGAGGTAATTTTCTGATCATGTATGTAGTTTGCATAACAAGACCTAAAGATTTTCTCACTTTTTGTTCTTGCAATTTATTGATGCAGATAACTCTGGCCCATAATGAGCAGCAGTTGGAAGATCTAAAGGAGGAAGTTAGAAGAGAGCTGATAGCTGCAGCTAGTAACCCTTCAGAACAGATAAAGTTTATCGATGCAGTTCAACGGCTTGGGGTGGCATACCACTTTGAAAAGGAGATAGAAGAAGCATTACAAAATACCTATAATAACTATCATGGCATTGATGACATAAATGATGATCTCTATGATGTTGCACTTCGATTTCGACTACTAAGACAACAAGGCTTCAATATTTCATGTGGTAAGCCTCATGAGTATCATGTATAAGGTGCTTGAATATCATCTAGCAAAGCTCACATATAACATTCTATGTTTTGGTGATGATTGCAGATATATTCAAGAGGTACAAAGATGAAAAGGGAAGGTTCAAGGAGTCTTTGATCAATGATCCATGTGGCCTACTAGGCTTGTATGAAGCTGCACATCTCAGGGTGTGGGAAGAAGATATACTAGATGAAGCACTTGCTTTCACCACCACTCACCTCAAGTCTATTGTAGAACATTTAGAATACCCTATTGCAGCACAAGTAACTCATGCCCTAGAGCGGCCCATTAGGAAAGGCTTGGAGAGGCTAGAGGCAAGGGCTTTCATGTCTATCTACCAAGATGAAGCTTCACATAGTAAAGCTTTACTGAAGTTTGCAAAGTTAGATTTCAACCTACTGCAGTCATTGTATAAGAAAGAGCTGAGTAATATCTCGAGGTTAGTTCTCAAATCATTCTTGCACTTAAATTCAAATTAACAGTTTACCAGGTCTTTTATGTGGATTACTGTATTTTCTCAGGTGGTGGAAAGACCTAGATTTCTCTTCAAAGCTACCTTTTGCCAGAGATCGATTGGTAGAAGGGTACTTTTGGATAGCAACATGTTGTTTTGAGCCCCAGTACTCATATGCTAGAAGAATACAGACCAAATTACATGCTCTGATAACAACTATGGATGATATATTTGATGCATATGGAACATTTGAAGAACTGGAGCTCTTTACAGAGGCAATGGGGAGGTTTGATATATGCTAGATTCAAATTACCCACAACCAATGAATTGATTTTGATATTTGAACTTTAAAAGGGAATTTGGTACTTGATTTTCAGGTGGGATATTGACAGCGTACATCAGCTTCCTGAATACATGAAACCATGCTATCAGGCAGTCTTAGATGTCTACAAAGAAATTGAGGAGATGGAAAACACAGAAAGATCATACTGTGTCCACCACACAAAAGATGCAGTAGGATTCTTTGAACTCTTTTGTGTTTATGATATCCTATATTGTATTGTAAATAAAATGCTATATATAACACTTGCATGATATATTTACTTGGCTGAATTTTTGTCCAAGATTAAAAGCTTGGTCCAAGCTTACTTGGTTGAAGCCAAATGGTTGCATGGAAAATACATACCGACAATAGAAGAGTACATGGCTATCGCAATGGTAACAGTTGGTGTCCCCGTGTTAACAATCATGTCTTTTATTGGCATGAGAGAGACTGCAACCAAGGAAGTCTTTGATTGGCTGCTACAAAACCCTAAGATTGTTAGAGCTACCTACATAATCATTAGGCTCATGGATGACATGGCTTCCCACAAGGTACAATGAAACAACACTTCCTACTGATACTTGGATATCAATCCCATAAAGATAAAGAAAATCTATTGTATATCAATTTCTTTTTAACACCTTATATTACTATTTCTGCAGTTTGAGCAAGAGAGAGAGCATATTGCATCAAGCATCGAATGTTACATGAAGCAACATGGTGTGTCGGAGCAGCAAGCATATGATGAGTTTCACAAGCAAATCGAGAATGCATGGAAGGATATAAATGAAGAGTGCCTCAGACCTACTGCAGTTCCAATGCTTCTCCTTAGTCGTCTTCTCAATTTTGCTCGATCAGGAGATGTGATGTACAAGAGCCACAAAGATATATTCACACATCCTGGAGAAGTGACGAAAAATAATATTTCAATGCTGCTCATAGACCCTGTGCCAATATGAGAGTGGAGATATATGTGACACAAATAAAGATAGTATACTCTAGCTTCTGTTTCATGTTCTACAGTATACTATGTTTGGAACAAACGCTTTCTGGTTTCTTCAATTCCTGCTTGGTGGCTTTGGTCTATTGACGTCTGTCTGGTCTATTAAAATTTCCCATATTTCAATATTATGACGACAATATTATAAATAAATGGTAGGGTTTGCGTAATATCAGTAAGGTTCACAGTTCACCTTCATGACCTTCTATATTACATCAAGTTACCTATTAGACCAAAAGACTAGGTCAATATAAATCATGTCAATTGGGCTGATACCTTAACATCAAAATTAATGAGCGTATGGACAGAAAGAGAGAGAGAGTGAGAGAAATTTGAACTTTTTTTTTTTTATTAAAAATAAACAATAAGATTGAAATAAAATAATAAAGTGTTTTTCTGAATAAAACTATAAAATCCATTTTTAAATAAATTTTAAATACAATTGGAAATTCATTATTTTTTGTAAAAAAATAAAACTATAATTTTTTTTGAACTTGTGAAAATCATTTTTTAAAATAAAATCTAAAAAGCAATTTGTTTTAAATAAAACATTGAAACCATTTTTTTAAAAAAAATTTGCAAAATATTTTTTAAAATAAAATTGTAAACTTTTTTTTTTTTTTTGTAAATGACATTTTAAAAATCATGTCTTAATAAAAATAATAATAAATTTTTTCTAGTATTAATAAAATGACATTAGATTTTCATACTAATTAAATAAAATTGTAAAAGTCTTATTTTCAATAAAAACTATAAAAAAAAATCGTTTTTTTTCTGTAAATAAAATTGGATCTGAATATTTATTTTTTGTTAATAAATTTGTAGAAATCTTTTTTAAATTAATTTGTAAATATTTTTTAAATAAAATTGTAAATAAATTTTTAAAAATCCTTTTCCTAAATAATTTGTAAAAAGATTCTCTTGCACATAAGATTAGATTTGGATACTTTCTTTTAAAATAAAATTATAAAAATCATGTTGTAGCAAAAATTATAAAAGTATTCTCTTCTGCATAAAAATAAAAAAGGAATGTTAAGGTAAATAGAATTTGTGTAAATTTTAATTTTTTTAAGAAAAAGTAAATAAAAACCATTTCTTTATAAATAGAATAATTTGAAGCATTTTTTTCTATATATAAAAAAAATGAAATCAAAACTTTCTTTTGTACTTAAAATCGATTGAAATCATCAAATTGGAATAACATTTTTAATCCTTTGAATTTAGAAATAATTAACCCATGTTTTTAATTAGTTTTATAAATCAACTTATGCAAATTCTCTTATCATTTGTTTTTTACATTTTTGTAACATAACAAACACTATGACTTGTTTTATAATTGTGTTTTTCTTTTCTTGAGTATCCATAATCAATTATTTAATCGTCGTAATTCATTTCATTGGCTTAGTAAAGACTATAGGTATATAAGCTTAGAGTGTTGTTTTGTATGACTTATCTTCGTATTTTCCTAATAGGTAATTTGACTTTTAACTCAATCTTAGTTTATGAACTTGTTTTTTTTCTTCTTCTTCTTTTTTTCAAATAAGGAGTTATATAAGGTTTTTCTCTTCTTTTTTTCTTATTTTGTTTTCCTTTTTTTAAAAATAAATGATCACTCTAAAAAACCTAAAAAGGGTCTTCAAATAATCATTTTTCATAATAAATGAGTAACCTCATTGAGTAGGAACATGTGAAAAATGTGCATGAGTCCATAATAATATAAATTATAATTATTATATAAATATTATATCAACTTTTGGTTAGATTCGAGATGTCACAACCTTGGTAAGAGCCCAACTAAAACTGACTTGGAGTTGAAGAATACTTTAACCTAAGCCCAATCAATTTAAGTGTTGGAAATAATTATCCAAATTTTTCCTAGTAGATATTCTGTTTGGTATAGATTTTGTAGTCTTACTTGGCTGCTTTGCTTAAGAAGAAAGTTGTTACCTATAAATATTATATATATTTTTTATAAGGATATTTATATATATTCTGTTGTGCAATGGATAAAATATGAATTAATGCCTTGAAGTCAAAATTAATGTACTGCTACCGTGCATTATTGGTCATTTGAAGTTGCATTCACTAAAGTCTTTAAAAGACAACATATGTTTACTAAGCATAATTTGTTTCATTGCAAAGTACATTTGATTTGAAGCCTGTCTAAAATTGTTTTCAGCACCATTAGAATATAATCTTAATTAAACATGTGGCTATTTGTAAAGTAAATTTAATTATTAAAAGACATTTACAATCCTCTAAAAATTATTCTTGAACTTCTTTGACATGTTAATTTGTAGATATGGTAAACTTGTGAACTTGGAAATCGTGATTAATGTTCTCGAAATATTACTGGTATAGGAAATTATGAAAGAATTTCACTCAATGAATTTTTGTTGAAATTTTGATAATCTATCTTGATTAATCATCACATTTTGTTATTTTTTTCCGATTAATCACTAATTTTTTGCAATTTATAATTTTAAATTCTAAATTTAAATTCATTTTCAAATTTTTATTTTCAATTTCCATATAAATACTTATCCCTTTTTCTCATTATTCTAAATATATTTAGTTATACTTATGTGTTTAATTTTAAATTAATTATGCAGCAATCTTGAATGTTTAAAGGGAGTATAAATCGTTCATATATATATATATATATATATATATATATATATATATATATATATATATATATATATATAACGTCCTAAAAAATTACAAATTTAATTTAACTAGACTAATGTACTAAAGCACTAATAATTTTTCTTTAGATAATTTTATAACGAAATAATGATTACACAAATCTTTTACTACTTTCAAATAGAGTTTACAAGTCATCCAAGATCATTTATGTCTCAATCAAATATCCTAATTAATGATTAGTATACATATCTAAATTTTTTTTAAATCAAACCCTTTATTGAACCAAATTCTCAAAAGACAAAAAAGCGGTATTAAAAAAAACCCTTCTTGTTGGTACCAATTGAGGAACACCAAGAGGGGATGAGTTAACAAAATTCTAAAAAAAAACAAAAAAAGCAAAAAATAAATAAAAATAAAAATCTGAATAGTAATTTTATTTATTTATTTATTTTCAAATTTGTAGTTAAAAATTTACTGAACTCTAACTAAAACAATGAATTTATAGACTTAATAAATAGAAAAGGAATTCTAATCATAATTGGTAATTTGATTACCATGACAAAATCTAAAGATGAAAGGAAAGTGTCATAAAATTGCTTATTTGACTGCTTTGTTTTGTAATAGTTTTTTTATTGTAAAAAATCATTTTCTAACATTAAAAGCATGTTTTTCAAATTTCTCTACAATAAAAAAAAACTTTTATATATACTACCTTATTTTTAATACTTTTTTTATTTATATATTATTTTTTAAACATTCACAAAAGAAACAAATGAAAACAAATAACAACAATTAAAACTTTTCCTCAAAAATACCCTATTTTCAAAAATCTATTATTGGAACAATTACCACATAGACATGTTTTCATTTTCATATTTTTTATTTATTTTTTTTTTTTTGTTATTGGAAGCAAAAATTAATTTTTGAAAAAGTGAACCAAATCTTAATTTCTTTAGAAATGGCAACCACTCAAATATTTACCCTTTGAACAAATAATAGTAGGAACAAATTTCACCACATGTTATCAGCAACCACCCAAAAAGTACTCAAATATTTTGCATTTCATATAAAAAAATATAATAAATTATTAAAATAAGGACCGAGGAATGTGACAACAACGATGAGAAGAGTCAATACAATGTACGTGAAAAAAAAAAAGGAAATTTAAGCCCCAAAACAACTCCAACATATCCACACTTAGTAATACCAAATAGGGCCATTTGCAAAACACTCGACCCTTTTTTTCATATTAACGTCCAAAACCCACAACATCACCCCATATATCAAGTAGGGCCATTATTCAATGGTGATGGTGCCCACTCGGATTTTCTAGAGATTTTGGTGTATGAATTCGACCATGGATGGTCCAACACGAGTGTACTTCCTTCCAAACTTTATTGTCTCTTTATAAAATAGGCTTGCTCATTTATGATTGAGATTTAGTTTTGCTCAATTCAATGCATCCTCCAATTTTCTTAACTATTAAAATAATTAAATTATAAAATAACTAAGCCTTATTATATAATAAGTCTGACTTAAAAGATGTTTAATAAATAAATATAATGATTTAATAAAACTTAAATGATTATTTTGGATTCATTGATTGTTTAGAACTCATATAGTTTTATTGGAATTTACTAAATAATGTCATGCCACTCCGATTTAAGGGATGGAAGTTTTAGAAATTAATATAAGATTTCTAAGGATTACTATGATAGGTGAATTTAAAATTATTGATAGGTGAAGAATCAATTATTATGATAAGGTGGAGGAATGATTTTCATCTGATAAAGTGATTGGCCGGTTATACACATCTCCTCTAAGGAATTTGTGGTTTAATTGAATCACATCATGTAACTTTCAATGTTTTTTTTTTTTTTTTTTTTTTTTACTTTTTCAATGTTTGAAATGACATTTGACAATCAAGCATCATTTGGACCTAATTTTTATATAAATGAAATATTTTGTGGTTTTATATAAATGAAATGTTGGCATTGAAAATTTGTCAAAAATTTAAGAGTTATCCTAACTCAAATCACATTTTAATTAAAAAAAATATATTTATATTATTCTTAATTATTGTTAATTAAGAATCAAAATAATTAATAATATGATTCTTACAATAGGTGTGATTGAAAAACAAATTATTTGCAATTTTTTTTTCATCTAGACACTAATTTTTGTGTTGTATATATATAAAAGAACTTAGTTCCCTAGTTATATCCAAATTCTTTTATTACCATGATATTAATTTTATTGTACAATGAAAGATTAAGGGAAAACTAGGTTATGGCTCACTAATTTGAAAAAAAAATTCAAAATTTTATAAATTAGTTTTATCTTCATCCATTTAAATATATTTTAAAACACATACATTTCTCATAAGTTAAATAATTATTTCCTAAAATGACCATTTTATCTATTACATCAATAATGTCAATAAACAAATAAACATGTAGATGTTTAATTGTAAAGAACCAATCTCCCTTTTAGTTATGGTGTTGTGAGAGACAAATTTATGACTTTTTTTTTCTCTTTATAAACAAACATTCTTAAGAATATTTAACAACTATAAAATAAGAAATTTTAAAAATTAAAAATACAATTAAAACCAAAAAAAATAAAAATAAAATAAATTATTGACTCATATTATATTTTTCTTTCTTGATATCTATATTTTTAACTGGAGTCAATATTTTATTTTTTTATTTTTAAATTTTAAGTTCTAAATTTTTTTTATTTTATTATTGATGTCCACCAACAAAAATTTTATTCAATTTATTAAAAAAGATAGGAAGATGAAATGATTTATATAATATATAATATAAAACTATTATTAATTACAAGATTAGAAAAAATTTTATTCAATTTATTAAAAAAGATAGGAAGATGAAATGATTTATATAATATATAATATAAAATTATTATTAATTACAAGATTAGAAGGAATTTTATTTACCGTAGAACATTTTTCACAATGATTAGTACCCCATATTATATTATAATTTTTTTAATATACTTATTTGTAAGATGCTTTTATTAACTCAAAGTGATAAATTATTATTATTTTTTATAATTTTATTTCAAGAAATAATTATTTGATTTTTGAAAAATTACATGTATTTTAAAATATTTTTAAATTAACCTTCCCAACGATCTTCACGTGAAAGTCTTAGTTTACATTAATCAGAACCACTTTCCAACGATCTTCACGTGAAAGTCTTAGTCACTGTTTGGTGGCTGATTGGATACTGAGAATTATTAAGGGAATAAGCTACAATTTTCGTATTTCTAAGACAAATAAAAACATATTTTAAATATTTAATTTTTAATAAACGTGGTTTAAATATGACAGATGACCTTGAATTAATTGAATCCATGCTACTGGGAATCTGGGATTGATATTCAATAATTGTAATGAACCATTTCCCATCCTATAAATACCGAAGATTGCAAGCCATCTGATTCATATAGTGCTCGAGTGAGTTACACATGGCCTTAATTCTCGCAACCAGCAACGGGTCTTCTCCAGCCCCAGTTGCTAATCCAGAGACTAATCGCTGGACTGCAAATTGTCAGCCTAGCATTTGGGCCAATAGTTTCATCGTGAGCAACATTCCTGATGATGAGGTAATTTTCTGATCATATATGCAGTTTACATAACAAGATATAAAGATTTTCTCACTTTTTGTCCTTGCAATTTATTGATACAGAAAACGAGATAGAACAAGCATTACAAAGCATTACAAAGCACCTAGAGCAATGGCTTGGGGTGGCATACCACTTTGAAAACGAGATAGAACAAGCATTACAAAGCACCTATGATAACTATCATGGCATTGATGACATAAATGATGATCTCTATGATGTTGCACTTCGATTTCGACTACTAAGACAACAAGGCTTCAATATTTCGTGTGGTAAGCCTCATCAATATCATGTATAAGTTGCTTGAATATCATCTAGCAAAGCTCACATATAACATTCTATGTTTTGGTGATGATTGCAGATATATTCAAGAGGTACAAAGATGAAAAGGGAAGGTTCAAGGAGTCTTTGATCAATGATCCATGTGGCCTACTAGGCTTGTATGAAGCTGCACATCTCAGGGTGTGGGAAGAAGATATACTAGATGAAGCACTTGCTTTCACCACCACTCACCTCAAGTCTATTGTAGAACATTTAGAATACCCTCTTGCAGCACAAGTAACTCATGCCCTAGAGCGGCCCATTAGGAAAGGCTTGGAGAGGCTAGAGGCAAGGGCTTTCATGTCTATCTACCAAGATGAAGCTTCACATAGTAAAGCTTTACTGAAGTTTGCAAAGTTAGATTTCAACCTACTGCAGTCACTGTATAAGAAAGAGCTGAGTAATATCTCGAGATTAGTTCTCAAATCATTCTTGCGCTTAAATTCAAACTAACAGTTTACCAGGTCTTTTATGTGGATTAATGTATTTTCTCAGGTGGTGGAAAGACCTAGATTTCTCTTCAAAGCTACCTTTTGCCAGAGATCGATTGGTAGAAGGGTACTTTTGGATAGCAACATGTTGTTTTGAGCCCGAGTATTCATATGCTAGAAGAATACAGACCAAATTACATGCTCTGATAACAACTATGGATGATATATTTGATGCATATGGAACATTTGAAGAACTGGAGCTCTTTACAGAGGCAATCGGGAGGTTTGATATATGCTAGATTCAAATTACCCACAACCAATGAATTGATTTTGATATTTGAACTTTAAAAGGGAATTTGGTACTTGATTTTCAGGTGGGATATTGACAGCGTACATCAGCTTCCTGAATACATGAAACCATGCTATCAGGCAGTCTTAGATGTCTACAAAGAACTAAAAGTGATAATATGATGAAAGCACTACCAAACCGAGAGAGAAACTAGTAGGAAACATTATATGTCTCTCCCATATTATTACAATAGTTTTTATTCACGCAAAAGCCCAAACCATTAGGGGCGGCTAAGGTATGAATTGGACCTTTTTTCTTTTCTTCTTTCCTTCCATAGTGATTTCTTTGTACACATCTAAGAGTGCCGCATAGCAGAGTTTCATGTATTCTGGAAGCTGATCTATGCTGTTAATATCCCACCTGAAAATAAAATAATGATCCTTGATTTAAGTATATATAAATACATCTATTATACGCAATCAAGGTTGGTAATGTGCAAGGAGCAAACCTCTCAATGGCTTCTATGAAGAGCTCGAGTTCTTCAGATGTGCCATATGCATCATGGATATCATCTAGAATGGATGTCATGGCAATTACTTTGGTTAGAATTCGTCTACCCCGTAAGTATTGAGGCTCAAAATACACCCCAAGCATCCAAAAGTAACATTCAACCAATCTGTTTCGTGCTAAAGGTAACTTTGTAGCAAAGTCTAATTCTTTCCACCACCTAAAAGACATTAATATGATCAGCATACAGGAGAGTGATAACAATGGCCAAGTACATGTGGGGTGATCTAAAAACCAACCTTGCAAGATTGCTTAGCTCTTCCTTGTGCAGTGATAAATTTTAGTTGTTGGGAAGTGTTACCAGCTGTATTCATTAGCTGCTTCTCTTTGCAAGCACGTGTTACCTATGGCAACCAAGTAATTTTACTAAACAACACATCAAGAAAAACAACTTTCGAATATACAGGTATTTAACACAGATTTTCATTCAATTACCTCGTCCTCGGGAGTGTAGGATAAGAACTGGTCACCCCAAATGTTAGCGTGATACTTGACCACTGGACGATTTTCCAGTTCAGGACATTGGCCTAGAGGGCTTGCTAAGACTTGACCCGACATGTTAAATTTTTTGGAATGGTAGTAGAACACTTCTTTGAAAACTGACTTGGAAAGTATGAGTGCATAAGCTTGGGAAGCTCCATTGCATTTATAGGGCTGCAATGGCCTCCAGAAGCTGTATGTTGTTGAATATAATGTATGAAAGAGATTGATGACATGAAAGAGAAACCCCTTGCCTAAATTCACGCAAAAGCCCAAACCGTTAGGGGCGGCTAAGGTATGAATTGGACCTTTTTTCTTTTCTTTTTTCCTTTTTTTTTAATGGACCCAATTTTGAGTCTCTTGTCCTTAGGATATCCAAACCAATATCAATCCGTGGGTATTTAATTCAAACAACGTGCTAAGTTGATTGGGAAAATGGACTAAGTCTGTTCAACGAATGCGGTAGATTTCCTTGCCAAAAAGGTGTGTTAAGTTCGAATTTCTTCCACAATTCTTTTTAAATTTTGAACTTAATTTGAATTTCTTCCACAGTTCTTTTTAAAATTAGAAATTAAGTTGAATTTCTTCCACAATTCTTTTTAAATTTGGAAATTAAATTGATTTTATTTCACAATTCTTTTTTAAAATTAGAAATTGAGTTGAATTTCTTCCACAATTCTTTTTTATATTAGAAATTAAGTTGAATTTCTTTCACAATTCTTTTTAAAATTTGAAATTAAGTTGAGTTTCTTCCACGATTCTTTTCAAATCTATAAAAATCTTCTATCTCTAATTCCTAATCATGAAAACGATGTGCATGCGAAAGTTCTATTACAAATATATATAAACACTACAAAAATGATGTTTTATAGCAGCGGCTAGTGATCCTCACTAAAGGTCATAAATGGTGTGGCTGCAAATTATGGTTGCACACGCAGCTGACCGCCACATGGTGTAGCAAAAGGTGGTGCAACTATTTCTTATAGTTGCAGTTGTGAAGGTGACCGTAAGCACAAGTCAAAGCAATAGTAGTAGCCACAGTAAAAAATTCTTGCATTACCAAGAGTAGCTTCAATACGTTTTCTGGGGAAGACCTTTCATTTGAGGGATGAAAGTTTTGGAGGTTTTACATGCACCATTTATCTTTCTAATTTTAATTTTTTTAGATAATGATTTACATATTAACACATCAATAACATTGCTTGCATTTATAATTCTCTATTAACAATGAGTTTGTCTTCCTTTTCTAATGGAAAGTGAAAAGATAATATTAAACATGATTGGTCTTAAAATATATTTAATTTATAATTAAAAATTCATTTTTAATATTACTAGATATTGCTATAAGTAACTTAAATGTCACATGGAATTTTCCTTATTTTTCAAAGGATTGCTAGGTTTTGTTATTTAATCACATCGAATTATTAGTTCAATAACCATTTTTTTATTAGAATCTAACCATAAACTTTATAGGCTCTTAAGATTGTATTCATCATGTGATGGGTTTCATCCAAATATATAAATCAAGATAAATTCATTAGTGTGGATGGTTGAGATCCTTTAATCAAGTTATGATGGTAATCAAACATTATATTTAGGCATTTTGTTAATATACCTAACCTTATTCCTTCATAATTCTACTTTCACTAAAGCAAGTGGCATGTATAACTTTTTCATTGGTAATATTTTCTTGGGTCTTATTCTTCTTAAATCGAATTTTGACCACTTCAAAGTTAGTGAATTTCAAGGTATGTATATATTTGATGTTGGTAGAGCCAATGACACGGAATGCCTAATATATGAAATTAACATGTATGAAGAATTAAAAGTCATAGGCAAGGATTGACATGCAAAGAGAAAAAGGAATAGCATTCAAATAGATTGAGGGGCATTAAAAAATAATTAAAAATAATAAATTTATTAAAATTTTATTTTTATATTTTATTTTATTATTATACAAAAATTGTTTGCTCAAATTTAAACAATAGGATGCATTGCCCAAGTTGTAAGGTCCACCATTCCAAACTCAAGTGCATGTGCATGGGATCAAACAGCCAGCCCCACTTCCTTTAATTAAAAAGGATATTTTAGTATCCTCTTTAAATTTTATTCATTGGGTATTCTACTAGTAAAACTTTATATTTTTTTCCTTCAAATTTTTTTCAAAGCTTAATAAAATGTTCTTAAATTTATTATTCAAAGAATAATATCGCAAAGAAATTTATGAACATAGATGCTTATAGAAATTATAGCAAAGTAATAATTAATTATTTTAAAAACTTTCATCTTCTTTTCAATAAGTTATATGCTATTCCCAAAAAGTAAAAGATTCCAAGAAAAATGAAATTTTATCATTTAGTAGTATCTTTATTTTGTAATTTTTTTTGTTTCCTTTTATAATATTTATTCCAATGAGTTCACTTGACATCTATTCCAAGGCCGCCTTGTTTGTTATCTAATTATTGGAAAGATACTAGTTTGAATTTGAGAATTTTTAGAACTAAGAAGTGTGAAAGAAACATGAAATTTCCACCGATTTCTATTAGAAGAATTTTCAGGGAATTCTCACATGATAGTCAACATAATTTTTCACTGTATGCTTCAGTCATCAGTGCAATTGAAACCAAGTATTCAATCTTCTTCTCTTTGAATCAGGAAAAATAAAGCCATTTTCTTACAATCATGAAAAATATGAGTTTGTTATTTTGTTACTTTTATTTTCCTTCAATTAACAACTCATTCATGGGTTAAATTTGGTGGCATAGACTAGTGAAAAAGAGCAATTATTTTTATTTTTATTTTTTTTAGGATTGGAAGATTAATGCTAGAGCAGCTGATTTCCTCATGGGGTCACAACCATAATCCCTTCTGTATCTTCTCTGCCAAAGACCTCTAAAAGGCCGATATGCAGTTGATAAGTATATATATACAGGCTATGCAGTTGATAAAGATATATTTTATATTTGAGCTTTGTATTTTAAAATCTTGTTCTTTTCTTCTCTATTTTGTTCTCTCTCTCTCTCTCTTTTGCACTAACACTATGATCCATTTCTTACAAGGGTTCTCGAGAAGGCCGACCGATTTCCTTTAGGTGACATTGCAATGGGCATTAATGGGATTGTGGATCCCAAAATTCTAGAGGAGGGATACTACAGCTGCAACAATTCTAAGCAGTCTTCCCACAAAGGTGCACTAACAAAATAGCTGAGAAATATTTACTGGCCAGCAATTGCAAAAAGGTGGGGCAGTGAGCAGCGTTGCATCTGAGTCGGTTGATTAAAGGCTAATCCAGCCTATGCGGGTAAGTCTAGCTTTTTCTCTTTACTAATTCGTTTCTCTATGCTGTAGCTTTTACAAGGCTTGTGCGGGGATGAGGACGGAGCCAGTACTTTTAAGACAGCAAAGTTAAAACCCTACCCTTTGTCTTTTAGCAATCATGGCGCTTTTTAGAAGGCTTGTGTGTGGGTGAGGAAGAAGGCAGTACTTTTAACAAGAAAGTAAAACCCCCTTGTCTTTAGCAATCATGGCGTTGGTACGATGGGTTTGATAGAAGTCATTTGGTTTAGTGAGTTCTTTATTGTTAACTATTTTTTTAATCAATGAATGATAGTGAGATTAAATTTTTTATTTATTTGGATGATAAGAGGATTCTTTTGGAAGCAGTCAACGGTCAATAACTCTCTTATAACTTATTGATTTATTTATTTTTTTCATCTTTACCTTTAAGAATTTTAATTATCTTAATTATCTTTTTTTTTTTTTTCAAATTTATTTTAACTTATTGTTAAAAAAATAAAACCTCATGATAATTCTTTTTGTAAGTCTTTTTTTCTATACCTTGTCTATAATTTTCAATATCATAATCCTTGTTAGGAAAATAATGAGTTTATTGAATTGATTCTCCATTTTTTTTTTCTTTTTTCTTTTTTGGCAAAAATTTAAACTCTGCATAATTTAATGTGCTTGAACTTTGAATTCCAATCTTATGTAACGTCATAACTTTTATTTTTTACATGGTATATAATAAAACTTTTAGAATGTCTAATATTATAATAATAATAATAAAAATATTTTACCCGTTAGGATGAATTTTTTAGTTTTTATGTCTTTGTATGTTCTAAACCCTCTTCTGCTAATAAGGCCATATAAGCGGTCTGACCAAAACATCTCTTTCCTGGTAACTTCCAAGTGATTTTCTATGGAGAATTTTCTCCCTGATCACGTGAACTTTAAATGGCAGAAAAGTATCAAACTTGATCCATGTGTTTTAAATATATATTAAAATGGATGCAACAGCATTAATACATTTAGCCCAAGTGATAGTATGATGCAAAGCACGACCAAACCGAGAGAGAAACTAGTATCAAACATTATATGTCTCTCTTACAATCATATTTATTCATCTTAGTACTCCTTAGGTATGGCAGAATATGTAGATGCTCATCAACTTGATCCATTTGGTCATGCGATAGGGTGAATGAGCAGTGATGCAACATTATTCTTCATCACTTTTCCAACATGAGTGTACCCATCTCCCCCCGTGTAGATCACATACATCACTCGAGAAAGATTAAGCACACGCATAAGGAGAGGCATCGGAACAGCCGTAGGTCGTAGGAATTCCTCATTAGTATCCTTCCATGCATCCACAACTTGCTTCTGAAACTTATCGTATACCTCTTCCTCAGAGGCACCGTATTGCTTCATGTAACATTCAACGCCTGAGGCAACATGTCCTCTCTTTTGCTCAAACTGTATATATGGTTTAGAAGAACAGTGCAGTAAATATATTTGATTGAGATTTAAGGTTAAGGTCAAATTATAGCTTAACAAGAAATACTATATTCACAATACCTTATGTGAAGTGATGTCATCCATGAGCCTAGCAATTACAGCTGATGCTGTGACAATCTTGGGGTCACTGATCACCCAATCAAAGGCCTCCTTTGTTACGATTTTTCCCATACCAATGAAAGACGTGGCTGTAAGCATGGGGTAACCTGAGGATACCCGTGCTATACTCATATACTCTTCCATTGTTGGTATGCGTCCTTCATGGAGCCATTTAGCCTCATGAAAATAAGCTCTAACTTGTTTTTTCATCTGTCAAACATTCAATCAAGTCACATCTATATCCCAACGATATGTTAGTATACAAAACACAGTCAATGCAGAATGTCCTACTGCTTCTATCGCATATTGAACCCTATATTGGTTTCCTTCTTTCTCCATCTCTTCCTCAATTTCTTTGTACACATCTAAGAGTGCCACATAAAAGTGTTTCATGTATTCTGGAAGGTGATCTATGCTGTTAATATCCCACCTGAAAATAAAACCAGGCCTGATGTAAGTATCACATACAATACAAATGATGAAGGTTGGTAATTTGCATGTATCAAACCTCTCAATGGCCTCGGTGAAGAGCTCGAGTTCTTCAAATGTGCCATATGCGTCATATATATCATCCATAGTGGATGTCATGGCAATTGTTTTGGTTACAATTCGTCTAGCCCAGACATATTGAGGCTCAAAGAACACCCCAAGTATCCAGAAGTAGCCTTCCACCAATCTATCTCTCGCAAAAGGTAGCTTTGTAGCAAAGTTTAATTGTTTCCACCACCTAAAATTCATTGAAACAAATAGCTCAGGTTAAAATGAGAAGGTGACTACGCATATCTGCTAGTGATTTGAAAGCAAACCTAGTAATATTGCTTAGCTCCTCCTTGTGTAGGGACTGCACTAGATTGAAATCTAACTTGGCCAGCTTTAGTAGAGTTCTGTCATGCGAAGTTTCATCCTGGTAGATAGATATATACCACCTTGCCTCTAGCCTCTCTAAACCTTTTCTAATGGGCTGCTTCAGGGCATGGGCAACTTGTTCTACAAAAGGATATTCTAAGTGTTCTACCATGGACCTAAGATGGGTGGTGGTGAAAGCAAGTGCTTCATCCAGTATGTCTTCTCCATGAACTCTGAGATGTGCAGCCTCATACAAGCCTAGCATGCCTCTTACATCACTGACTAAAGCTTTCTTGAAGTTACCCTTTTCATCCTTGAACTCATTGAACAAGCCTACATAAATACCGTAATTTAAACATACATAAGATTGGACTTATGAGAAGGATACATTTTAGCTTATACATGATAATTTTTTGTGCTCTTACCACATGAAATATTGAACCCAGCTTGTCTTAGTAACCGAAATTGAAGAGCAACATTATAGATACCACCTTCCATATCATCGCCATTAGGATAGCTATCATAAATATGTTGTAACACTTCTTCTATCTCTCTTTCAAAGTGGTATGCCACCCCAAGACGTTGCACAGCATCGATAAATTTTAGTTGTTGGGAAGTGTTACCAGCTGTATTCATTAGCTTCCTCCGAATTTCCTCTTTCAGATCTTCAAGTTGCTTCTCTTTGCAGGCACGTGTTACCTATGGCAACCAAGTAATTTTACTAAACAACACATCAAGAAAAACAACTTTCGAATATATAGGTATTTAACACAGGTTTTCATTCAATTACCTCGTCTTCAGGAGTGTAGGACATGAACTGGTCACCCCAAATGCTAGGGTGATACTTGACCACCGGACGATTTTCCAGTTCCGGAAATTGGCCTAGAGGGCTTGCTAAGACTTGACCCGACATGTTAATTTTTTGGAATGGTAGTAGAACACTTCTTTGAAAACTGACTTGGAAAGTATGAGTGCAAAAGCTTGGGAAGCTCCATTGCATTTATAGGGCTGCAATGGCCTCCTGAAGCTGTATGTTAAGTTGAATATAATGTATGAAAGAGATTGATGACATGAAAGAGAAGCTGTATGTTAAGTTGAATGGTATGTGGCCCACGGTGTGAAACAGTCGTGCTCAGAATAGACTATAAAATATTGGTCTGCTTGAGTTTCTTTGGTCAAATTCACTCAGGATATCCAAACCAATATCAATCTGTAGGTATTTAATTCAAACAACGTGCTAAGTTGATTTGGAAATTAAATTGATTTTATTTCACAATTCTTTTTTAAAATTAGAAATTAAGTTGAATTTCTTCCACAATTCTTTTTAAAATTGGAAATTAAGTTGAGTTTCTTCCACAATTCTTTTCAAATCTATACAAAATCTTCTATCTCTAATTCCTAATCATGAAAACAATGTGCATGCGAAAGTTCTATTACAAATATATATAAACTACAGGAATAATGTCTTATAGCAGCGGCTAGTGATCCTCACTAAAGGTCAGAAATGGTGTGGCTGGAAATTATGGTTGCACACCCAGCTGACTGCCACATGGTGTAGCAAAAGGTGGTGCAAATATTTCTTATAGTTGCAGTTGTGAAGGTGACCGTAAGCAACCACAGGTAAAGTGCAGCAGAAGTCAAAGCAATAGTAGCAGCCACAGTAAAGTGCAGCGAATGGTTCCTACATCTTGTTTTTGACCCCCACTAAATGGCACATAGTTGCATTTTGGAGTTGGTCCAGGTATAGGTCAACCATAGGCAAAGTACTACAAAAGTCAAAGCAATAGTAGCAGCCATAGTAAAGTGTGGCAAATGGTTCCTACAGCTGCATCTTGTTTTTGACCCCACTAAATGGTACATAGTTGCATTTTGGAGTTGCCCCAGGTATAGGTCAACCATAGGCAAAGAGCTACAAAAGTCAAAGCACTAGTAGCAGCCATAGTAAAGGTCAGCAAATGGTTCCTCAGCTGCATCTTGTTTTTTACCTCCACTAAATAGCATATAGTTGCATTTTAGAGTTGGCCCCAGCTATAGGTCAACCACATGTAAAGTGCAACAAAAGTCAAAGCAATAGTAGCAGCCACAGTAAAGGTCAGCAAATGGTTCCTACAGCTGCATCTTGTTTTTGACCACCACTAAATGACATATAGTTGCATTTTGGAGTTAGCCACAGCTATAGGTTATTATTATTAAATTTTTGTGAGGCTCATTTGTGAGGTTCCCATTAAATCCTTCAAAACATCATAAAAATGATGGATCAAAAACATTTTTCTTCTGATAATTTGAATCTAGATATTTTGATATTACATTCAATTTCATACTACAATAGTAGCTTGACCTTATCCCAACCACTTCATAACTGAATGGCAATTTGTTCTGGATCCTTTTGAACGCCATAGCAAGTGTAGATTGGGTAGACAAAAAAAGAAAAGGGCTAACCCCTTCAAGATTGGCACAAAAGCTTCATGGTAATATTCCAAAATTTTGAGAAATACAAAACTCATAGGTCAACAAAAATGCTTCTCCTAAACATGATATCTATTATAAACCTTTTTTTCAACAAAAATAAATAAATAATATAATAATAATAGAATCATACAATTGATACATACAGATGGTGAGTTCCAATTAGCATCGACAAAACAAATTTGCAAGAACACAAAAGAGATTTTTTATATCAACATATTGATAAAATGACTTAACACTCAAAAAGGAGCTCTGAGATTTGATATTTTGTTAATAGAGATCCATGAGGACATAGAACGATATATTTAAATAGTTACTTTTTCTATGAATAAGAAAAAAAATTACACCAGTAACAGCATACCAATGCTTATTTCAATAAAGTGTCATTCATGGACAAAAACTAAAGAGACCAACTGGGACTAGGAGGCGAGGCCATGATATTATCAATTGTGTTTCTGATGCAAAACACTAGGCATGCTATTATTACCATTGAGAGCAGCACAATATATTCGCTTCTCAGCAAGTCCAATATCTGATAATATCATATTACCCTGCACACAGAATACAAACAACAGACGAAATGTGAGTTGCAACAATTAGGCAATCAAAATAGCATTTTGAACAATGTAGGAACCTAACTTCCAAACAAAATAGTATGAACAAGAAACTGTTATTCCTTTCATGATACAAGCACTTTTTGCCTCCATAAATTAGTAATTACTTGATACAGAGTAAAATTTAAGGGTACAACAAACACCACAACCTCATAATTCAAAAACCATCAAGAAGGCTATGATGAAATCTAATCACCACATCCAAATAGGTATTTCTCTGGTCTCAACAAGTGACACAAGGAAATTTTTGTATCTAGTGAATACCTTTGCCTACATCTAGTACAAGGTTTTTTTTTTTGTCTTGTAAACATATATATACATCCAAACATGTATACACACACACACATGTATATGCACTCTGAAGTTCCTTAGAAATTATAAGTAGATTTTGTAGGCACATGGTTGTGACCAATTCTTGTCCTAGCTTGTAGTTCTAGGTTAGCCCAACGGTTTACTTTTTACAAATTTTCTCTTTATGATTGGCGTTATCCCTCTAGGGATATATTGTTAATGGCCACAACCTCAGCAATCTTTCTCATGTTTTCATGCATGGGTTAGTTTAAAAAGGAAAAATACATGATTGCTAGAGTTTGAACTTCCATTATTTTACTATAGGTACAAGGTTTACATTTTTTGGTATTCATGCCCCAGTTTTGTCATTTTCATACTGACATGTGCTTATGGTACTTCTATTATAGTTGTTCCACATAAATTAATCTCTCTTAGCTTGCTCATATTTCCCTTGATTTATGGAAAACTCTTTAGCTTTGAGCACCCTTTACAAGAGAGACTTTGAAGCTGGAAGGCTTTCGAGGCTTGTGCACCCTATTATATTCAAGAAAAAAGTTAATAACTCTAACAATGACAGTAGTGGATGAACCTTTTAAGTAAATTTATACAATCTTCTAGATTTAGGATCTCTAAATTTGGCACACTTGAAAAGTTTGGGATTTCAACAAGATCTTGTGAATAACTGAGGTTGATGACTTTCAAGTTATCAAGAATCTAGAACAAAATAAAACGTGTTAATAGATCATTTTTTATAAACTTTTAAATTAATATAAAAATTATTAACTAAAGAACACTAATAATAATGCCTCATTCCCTTTCCAAAGTTGCTTTATGCTACTATATATTAAGTCAAGTTCAACAAGATTCCTTCCTTTAAAATGTGTTGGTAAAGATTCTAAAGAGAATCCATAAAAATGGAGGAATCTTAATTGAGAAGAAGGAAATTCAAAGTCAACCTTAAGATGATTAATCCATATCAATGGATTATAGACTTTGAACAATCTAAGTCTACTCATCTTTGTGAAAGAATCTGTAGAAAATTGTATCTCATTTGATCTAGAAATATCTAAAAATAGTCCTTCAATTGCTTCAGTCCCCAAAAAGATAAAAGCAAAGAGTAAGACAAGTACAAGATGTATAAAAATTAATTAAATTATATAGATAAATAACTTCTTCAATAAAAGACATTTAACTTTTACCATATTTCTTGTTAACGTGCTATCAACATCATTGGAATCCCAAAGTTTGCTCATTTTTCCAGGCTCTTTAAGACATTCTTGACGAACAATCTCTCAGCCCATTTGTTGCAATAAATCATGCATATCTAACTTATTTTCAGAAATAGTAATGAGGCATCTTTCATGAAGAACTTTTATTCCAATCTTTGCATACCTTCCTAATATTCTTGAAACAAAATCTTTGTCTTCTCCTTTGAAAAAACATGCAATATCTAAGAATATCTCCTTTTCTATATCATCTAATCTCTCATAACTTACTTTAAGAACATTTTGGACTTTCATGTGGGGTAGTTTTTCTAATTTATGCAATGTGCTTTTCCATTCATCTATTTTCTTACCAAAAAAAAAGCCACCTAAAACTTTAAGTGCTATTGGAAGACCTTTGCATATTCTACTACACGATGTGAAAGGCTTGCAAAATCTTCTTTAGGTTTGGGAATGTTTTGTTTAAAGGCCCACCAATTAAAAAGCTCAATGGCTTCTTCATGATTCAACTCCTTTACCTCATAAAATTGATTTACTCCATGTTGGCTCAACAAACTTGTATCTTTAGTTGTTATAATGATTGTACTTTTTGCCCCATACCAACCATTTTTTCCAGCTAAGTTTTCCAATTGCTCTAATTCATCCACATCATTGAGAACAATAAGGACTCTTTTCAAGCGAAGTCTTTCCTTTATCACATTGATTCCTTCGCTAGTATCACTGAATTTTGGACTTTGACACTTTAAGATATCTTTAAGGAGTTTCTTTTGTAATTCAAGTAAACTACCTTTGGATTTCTCTCCAACACCTCTAAGAAAACTACTACCATCAAATCGGGAAGAGACATCATTATAAAAAGTCATCGTGATGGTAGTTTTACCAATTCCATATATACCAACCATGTGAACATCATCCAACTCAGTTTTTATCAATGATTTTAATTGCTTCAAATGAAGTTCCATACCAACTACATTGTCACCCACATATAAAGGCTTACGATTCAATCTTGTAATGATAACTTCACGAATCTTTTGAATAACCTCTGTCTCATGTCTGTGAATCATTAAGTACATAAGATTAGAATTAATTACAAATATAATCAATATAAAGGAAATTGGTGATGTTGGTGTCATTCACAATACTAACCAAATTTTTAACAATAGTGTAATAAAAAAATCGATCAAGCTAATTTATTAATTTACAATAATTTTATTCTAATTAATTTATAATATTTATATATACAAAAAAAAACATATATTAATTTATCCACATAATTTATAATATTTATGTATATGTATATATAAATATATTCTATGACATATTTACAATATAAATATATAATATTTATTTAAAAAAGAAGCTCATTTCAATTTGTCTTTCTCAAGCATTAACTACAATCCCACATCGGCTGCACATAACACCCAAAATTAGAGAAAAAATGAATTTACATATGAAATATACCCAAGTTTGTAATTTGAGAAAAAAAAATGAAATAAAGCAAAGGTAAAGAGAAGAATTATTACTGGTTATCCACATGGTATCCAGTTAGCTTAGCTGCTTTCTTCAAGGCAATCCTCCACTTCTCTATTAGCTCCTTCTTCTCTCGATCTGCATCTTTCTCATGGTTGAAAAATGCGACTTTAAAGCTTCCCGATTGGTGCCCTACATCTGAAGGCTTCACATGGTAGAAGACCGGTATAACCTTATTGTTCTCCAGCGCTGTATGCTCAATGATCTTTACGAGTTCATTCAAACACCACTTGGAGGTAGCATAGTTTTCTGAGAAAATAATTGTAAAAATCTTCGATCCTTGGATAGCTCTAGACAGACCCGATTTGATGCCCTCTCCTTTCTCAAGTTCTTCATCATCTCTGAAGGTGTAAATGCCATATGCAACCAAAGTGTTATAAAGATGATCAGTGAAATTCTTGCGAGTATCTTCACCTCTGAAACTCAAGAACACATCATAACTATGAGGATTAGGAGTAGAAGATGATGCTTGTAAGGTGCTCATAGAAGCCATTTCTGGACTGGTGCCGGAGGAGTTAAAAGAAGGCTTAGAAAGAAAAGCTAAATGACTGTTCTTCTCTTGGCAAGCAATCTTTTCTTGGTCGGAGGCTAGAAGGATGAATGGTTCACAGGAGCCAACAGCTGGCATCAATCATTAATAACACTAGCAACTTTTCTTATCACTTTTCTTCGCTCCTTCCTTTGTCATTTTTCGTTTATTTTCCTCCATCTGTCGTTCAACAACCAGCACTCACCCTTTCACATGTGGGCCAAATAATTCATTTTCTTGCATTTTTATTTATTCTTTTTCATTAGTTTTGAATTTTTTTTCCAATGAAGCTGTGAGACTTAATATTTAATCTCATTTGTTTAATTAATGACAAAATATATTAATTAAATAAAATAAATATTAATTACATATATAAACTATGTAGGACATAATTTATGATGTTAAATAATAATATACAATCTTAATTCATTGAAGTTGGCCTTCACATGAAAAAATTACCTCTTAAGCCATTGAAGTGCATGTCATGTTTCATTTTTACTTTTGTTTTTTTAGTTCTTTGGGCATTCAATATTATGTTTTTCCATTTCTACACTTTTCTCTAGTTTTCTTCCATTTTTTTTAATTAACAATGGATTCACTTGACATCTATTCCAAAGTGTCTTCCTTTGTTATCAAATTATTCAAAAGATAATATACTAAAAGGAATTTATGAACATAGAGCTTTATAAAAATTATATGAAATTAAAACTAATTTGAATTTGAGAATCTATAGTAAAAAGTGTCAAGGAGACATGAATTTCCATACATTTGTATTTAAGAATTTTCAGGGAATTCCCATCTGATAGTCAAAAAAGTTTTTCATGGCATTGTCCCAATTATCAATTGCTATAGGTTGGTGAAGCTCTCTCTTTACCAATTCTTTTCTCACTTTTCCCTCACATTTGCTTTTCTTTATCACTTTTTTGGATAATGATAAAAGTTTTGGAGGTTTTACATGCACCATTTATCTTTTTAATTTTAATTTTTTGGATAATGATTTACATCAATAACACATCAATAAGTAACTTAAATGTCACGTGGAATTTTCCTTATTTTTTAAAGGATTGCTATGTTTTGTTATTGAATCACATCGAATTATTAGTTCAATAACCATTTTTTTATTAGAATCTAACCATAAACTTTAAAGGCTCTTAAGATTGTATTCATCATGTGATGGGTTTCATCCAAATATATAAATTAAGATAAATTCATTAGTGTGGATGGTTGAGATCCTTTAATCAAGTTACGATGGTAATCAAACATTCTATTTAGGAATTTTGTTAATATACCTAACCTTATTCCTTCATAATTCTACTTTCACTAAAGCAAGTGGCATGTATATATCTAAACTTCATCTATAATATTTTAAAATATACCAAGTAAAACCATGGATAACTTTTTCATTGGTAATATTATTATTGATGTGTTAGTTGAAATTGATAATTTTATATCATTTCTTATTGATGACTCTAATGCATCATATTTTCTTGGGTCTTATTCTTCTTAAATCAAATTTTGACCGCTTCAAAGTTAGTGAATTTCAAGGTATATATATATTTGGTGTTGGTAGAGCCAATGACCCGGAATGTCTAATATATGAAATTAAGATGTGTTAAGAATTAAAAGTCATAGGCAAGGATTGAAATGCAAAGAGAAAAAGGAATAACATTCAAATAGCATGAGGGGCATTTAAAAATAATTAAAAATAATAAATTTATTAAATTTTTATTTTTATATTTCATTTTATTATTATATAAAAATTGTTTGCTCAAATTTAAACCATAGGATGCATTGCCCAAGTTGTAAGGTCCACCATTCCAAACTCAAGTGCATGTGCATGGGATCAAACAGCCAGCCCCACATCCTTTAATTAAAAAGGATATTTTAGTATCTCATTAAATTTTATTCATCGGGTATTCTACTAGTAAAACTTTATATTTTTTTCCTTCAAATTTTTTTCAAAGCTTAGTAACATGTTCTTAAATTTATTATTCCAAGAATAATATCATAAAGAAATTTATGAACATAGATGCTTATAGAAATTATAGCGAAGTAATAATTAATTATTTTAAAAAACTTTCATCTTCTTTTCTTTAAGTTATATGTTATTCCCAAAAAGTAAAAGATTCCGAGAAAACTGAAATTTTATCATTGAGATGTATCTTTATTTTGTAATTTTTTTGTTTCCTTTTATAATATTTATTCCAATAAGTTCACTTGACATCTATTCCAAGGCCGCCTTTTTTTTTTATCTAATTATTGAAAATATAATACAATAAGAGGAATTTGTGAACATAGATGCTTATACAAATTATTTGAAATCGATACTAGTTTGAATTTGAGAATCTTTAGAATTAAAAAGTGTGAAAGAAACATGAAATTTCCACGGATTTCTATTTGAAGAATTTTCAAGGAATTCCCACATGATAGTCAACATAATTTTTCATTGTATGCGTCAGTCATCAGTGCAATTGAAACCAAGTATTCAATCTTCTTCTCTTTGAATCAGGAAAAATAAAGCCATTTTCTAACAATCATGAAAAATATGTGTTTGTTATTTTGTTACTTTTATTTTCCTTCAATTAACAACTCATTCATGGGTTAAATTTGGTGGCATAGACTAGTGAAAAAGAGCAATTATTTTTATTTTTATTTTTTTCAGGATTGGAAGATTAATGCTAGAGCAGCTGATTTCCTCATGGGGTGGCAACCATAATCCCATCTGTATCTTCTCTGCCAAAGACCTCTAAAAGGCCGATATGCAGTTGATAAGTATATATATACAGGCTATGCAGTTGATAAAGATATATTTTATATTTGAGCTTTGTATTTTAAAATCTTGTTCTTTTCTTCTCTATTTTGTTCTCTCTCTCTCTCTCTTTTGCACTAACACTATGATCCATTTCTTACAAGGGTTCTCGAGAAGGCCGACCGATTTCCTTTAGGTGACATTGCAATGGGCATTAATGGGATTGTGGATCCCAAAATTCTAGAGGAGGGATACTACAGCTGCAACAATTCTAAGCAGTCTTCCCACAAAGGTGCACTAACAAAATAGCTGAGAAATATTTACTGGCCAGCAATTGCAAAAAGGTGGGGCAGTGAGCAGCGTTGCATCTGAGTCGGTTGATTAAAGGCTAATCCAGCCTATGCGGGTAAGTCTAGCTTTTTCTCTTTACTAATTCTTTCTCTATGCTGTAGCTTTTACAAGGCTTGTGCGGGGATGAGGACGGAGCCAGTACTTTTAAGACAGCAAAGTTAAAACCCTACCCTTTGTCTTTTAGCAATCATGGCGCTTTTTAGAAGGCTTGTGTGTGGGTGAGGAAGAAGGCAGTACTTTTAACAAGAAAGTAAAACCCCCTTGTCTTTAGCAATCATGGCGTTGGTACGATGGGTTTGATAGAAGTCATTTGGTTTAGTGAGTTCTTTATTGTTAACTATTTTTTTAATCAATGAATGATAGTGAGATTAAATTTTTTATTTATTTGGATGATAAGAGGATTCTTTTGGAAGCAGTCAAGGGTCAATAACTCTCTTATAACTCATTTATTGATTTATTTATTTTTTTCATCTTTACCTTTAAGAATTTACTTGATATTATACATGTAAATATATTCTTTTTTAATATTTAAGAAAATGAGAGGATGCTCTGAATTGAGAATAACTAGATGCCAATCATAGCATGTCTAATTTGATTTGACGTGATTTAATGTAAGAAATTGGATTGAGGTTAAATTATACCATTTATGTAATTTTTCTTTATTTGACTCAAAACCAAGGGCACAAACCATTATCAACTCCTATTAATTTTGAAAATATTTTAGGCCACTTTAAGCTCAAGTTTTTCTTCAACTAGATTTTTGATCCAATTACAAATGGGTAAAATTGATTTTAAGAACATAAAAATAAAAGAAAGGTGCCTTAAAAAAAATAGTTATAGTGTACCAATTTTACATAAATGCATTTCTCGAGTCTTGGAATGGTAATAGGGTGGATTTTTTTGGGTACCCGCACCCGCCTCTAATGGGATGAGTTTTAATTTTAATTAAACATGTTGTGACGGGTTTGAAAATTTTTTTAAAACCCGAGGCGGGTTCGGGATGAGTTTGGGTATTGCGTTGTCCCGTCTCTTCCCACCCCGTCTCGCACTGATTATATATAAAATTAATTTTTAAAATTATGTTAATTTAATTTTTATTCTACTATTTTTATTATATAAATAATAAGAAAATATTTTGTAGATAAGTTATAAAAAATATAATAATTTAATTATTTATAAAATATATTTATTTTAATATAATTAAAATTTAAAAAAAATTCAAAAAACAAGTTAAATAGGGTGAAACGACGAGTATGAGAATTTCTCATACATGGCCCACCCCGTCCCATTTTATTTTTTAAATAAGAATTATTTTGAATAAACAAGGTAAGGTTGGGATGGAGACGACCCATCCCGAACTCACCCCGTTGTCATCCCTACCTCAAGGTCTTCAAAGCACTTAGATCTTTATAACATTTCTTAATTGACTTAATTTCCTTCAAAATTCAACATCAAAGCTTAAAATTTTTGTTAGTCATTTAACCTTATTTTGTGATAATTAAAATATTATTAAGAGAAAACCCAGAGTGAAAAAAAAATAAATTCCCAATCCACAATATGTGGAAATAAATTCAAATATATGATTGCATCACTTATTTGATATCATTATTAATTAAATATAAAATTATCAATTTTAATATAAAAAAATTATAGTAATTAGAGAGAGAGAAGTTTTTTCAATTATAAAATTTACTATAAAATAAAATAAAAAAAATATTAATAACATTTGATAAATCTATCTTCATTGTGAGCTTCCATTGGAGCCAGAAAATTGAAAAACTAAGGACTAGTTTAGCCATATTTTTTTAAATTTGTTTTTAAAAATTGATTTTTATTCTTTAACTTAAAAACAATTTTTACAAAGAAGTTTTAGAAAACATGTCCAAATGGATGATGTTTTCCTTTTATTTTTAAAAAACTAGGGATAATAACTCTTACTTATTATATAAAAATTGCTCTTTTATTTCGCTTTGTTTTTATAAAATTATTTTTAGAGAACAATGACCAATGTTAGTAATTTTTTTAAAAAAAGTTTAAATAATTTATAAATATAGAATTTTTATCTAATTTTAATCATATTGGATTATTTTTTTCTTAAGCATTTTTTTCTTTTTACTTTCTAAAATGAAACATAACTTTAAATAGAAAATTTTTATAAATTTTCTCTATCTTTTTCTTTTGTTAGAATTGAGATAACATTTTCTCACTATTTTATATTAATTTATTATACATACAGGGCAAACTTAGAGGTTGAAGGGCCTGAAAATTTTCATCTTGCTTATCTCTCCATGGAAAATCAATAATGTTATTGACTGTGGCATGCATGGCATGTCACACGTTAGCAGGCTTCCAAGTGACATATATCTATATATATATATATATATATATATATATATTAGTGATATTTTAAATTTAAAGCAAATAGTTTCTTGTTTTGTTTTAAAATTCCTTTTAGCTTGGTGTGGATGATAATGATTTTGGAGACGTGGACGTGGAAATAGGACACATCATTTTGGATGATGGGTAAGTTATATAATATTTATAATATGATATTTGAATGTTTTTTTAAAAGGTAGTTTTTAAATTTTTATTATATGTGTGTGTTTGATTATATTTTTATTTTAAATATTTTTAATGTAAATGTTTTTTTTTCTTTTCTAAAATATATTTTTAGAATAATCACTTATCAAATATTTCTTTAAAAAACACTATAATTTTTTTTGTAACATTATAAGTGATTTTTTCGATTTTTAAAAATGTTTCTTAAATTTTGTTAAATACTTAGGACGTGTTTAATAATTATTTTTGAGAATAAATTTCTATTCTCTAGAACAAAATTTTTTAAAAAAAAAGACATCATGTTTGACAAAAAAAAAAAAAAAAAAGAAACTGTTTTTTATTTTTTGTTTTTTGTTTTTTGTTTTTAAGAATAAAAAATAGAATTTTTTAAAATAATATTTTAAAATTATTTTTTATTATTTTCACTTATTTTCTAAGAATTATTTTAAAAAATAATTTTACAAATACAATGAATGTTTAAAAATAAAACATGAGATATAAATTTATTTTAAAACATATTTAAAATATTAAAAATAAGTTAAAAATATTTTAAATTTTTAAACATACTTCTATTCTAAAAAAATATTAAAGAACATGCAATTTTTAAAAATAGTTACCCAACAATTCCTTAATTTTTATTTTAAAAAACACTTTTAGGCATATCCTTGGACTTTTCTCTAATTCTCTAAAGATATTTAATATAAACAACTATAAAATATAAAATATTACTACCGCAAATTATTGCTGATGCGGTAGTGGCGACGATGGGTGAACTCCTTCAACCAACACATTCCACTCAAACAACCATCACTGTTCCCATTGTCAAAGATATCTCTGCAGTCTCCGTTTTTCCCAATCAGACGATTCAGCTGCAGCAGCTTCAACAAATTCAGTTCCTATTTTATCTCCACCGCTTTCCCTTAATCTGTTATAACCAATTTGTAATTCAAAAGTCTTTTATCTTTTCCTTGTATATAGGCATCTTAACGTCTAACAAATTGCATAGCTCTTGTATATATACAGTGATCCTGTACAGAAAATTAAATTAATGAAATCATTATTCAAATCGTACAATTGTGTTATGAGAATACTTGGGTGTCTACACTATTTTGTGCCCTTCTGCACCCAAAATCGGACCAATGTGTGATATGGACGGTGAACCTTTCACCGAATACGTTTTTTTATTTTTCAATTTTATTTTTTTATTATGTTTGTTGCCAATCATTTTTTTATAAGACTTAGTGAACGTGAAGATGGATGAAAGTTATATAACCGTTTCCATGGTTTATCTACCTAACGGCATATGCATTATTCTGAATGCAATACGTTGTAAAGGCTGTGACAATAGGGTTGGCAACAAAGTGGTAAATAACTTTATGCTTTTCATATTTGAGAATTTTTTTTTTTAATACCTATCTTCTCTAAAAATATGATTTTTCCTTTTAATTTATTTTTTATAAAGTTCAATAGGAACACGGGAACAAACTTCAGAGGATGTAAGAAAGAGAGTTTATTTTCCTTGAAAGGTAAAATTTTAAGATCATAGGTGTTTTTAGTATATTGACGTTGTTGAGTTTGATTAGGTTTTATTTATACTTTTCAGGATGTCCGAGGATATCCCTTAGCTAACTTTATTTTTTTTTTGCAGACGTCATATCTTCACACCAAATCTAAGTAGTATAAATTTCTTGAACAATTTTTATTCTATTAAGAAGTATCCCATGTAACAAGAATGATGAATAAAAATATAAGGAAATAATAAATTTTTTCATTGTTACCACATGTAAAGATATCTTTTTTTTTTCTTTTGTTGCTTGTTTTTTTTTTTTAATTTTTTTTTTCATTATGTATGCTGTCAATCATTTTTTATAAAACAGTGCAAACATGAATATGGATGATGCAGCCGTTTCCACGGCGGATCTACCTAGTGGCATATGCATTATTCTTAATGCAATACGCTACAAAGGTTGTGACAGTTGGTAACAAAGTGGTAAATAACTTTGTACTTTTCATATTTGAGATTTTTTTTTAATTTTTTTAATACCTATCTTTTCTAAAAATATGATTTTTTTTTTATTTTTTTTTTATATATTGCAGTAGGAACACGGGAACAAACTTCAGAAGATGTAAGCAAGGGATAGTTTATGCTCGTTGGAATGTAAAATTTTAAGATCATAGGTCTTTTTAGTATACTGACGTTGTTGAGTTTGATTAGGCTTTATTTATGCTTTTCAGGATGTCCAAGGAAATCCCTTAGCCGACTTCACTTTTTTGGCAAGCGCCATTGTAAAATCTTAACTATTCAACAAATTGATGAGCACACGAGATATCTTTGGCTTGGCTAACACACCTTAACCGTGTAGTTTTCCATTATATTTATATTTGTACAATTGAAATGTCAAGCGTATAATAAGGAAACAATCAAATACAGTCAACAATAAAATGCAATCAAGTACATGTTTGTAGGAGAAAGTTACGCTAACAGCTGGATTATTTTGAATGGTAACAAAATGGATGGAGTGAAAAATTGGTGCAGATACTCCTAAATTTTCTGCTAAATATTCTGATAGTTTAACACCCCCCTCGAATTAATGGGGTTTTGACAAACCATTAATTAGCTCTTTAGATACTGAAAACGTTGTGCAGTTTGGCCTTTGGTGAAGACGTCCGCTATTTGATCCACAGTTGAGACATGTTGGACTTTAATATCATTGTTGCATACTTTCTCTCGAATAAAATGATAGCCATTCTTTACATGCTTCGTTCTTGCATGGAACACCAGATTTGAAGCAAGTGCAATTGCCCCAATGTTATCGCACCATATAGTCGGTATGTGGACTAAACTAATAGCCAATTCTTTGAAAAACATTCTAAGCTAGTAGACTTCAGTTGTAGCTAGTGCCATTAAATGGTACTCGGCTTCAGTACTCGAATGAGAGACCACATTTTATTTCTTGGAGCTCCAAGAAACCAGGTTTTTGCACAAAAAAAACTCCATAGCCGCTAGTAAACCTTTTGTCGTCTAGATTGGCTGCCCAATCCGAGTCGCAGTAGGTATGTGATTGTAGAGGAGATGGTGTGTAGAACAGTCCATGGTTTATAGTGCCATTTAAGCAGCGAAGAACTCGCTTCATAGCCTGCTAGTGTGGAGTTCTTAGTTGGTGCATATACTGACATAGCTAGTCAATAGCACAAGAAATATCGAGACGTGTTATTGTGCAGTATTGGAGTGCCCCATTGATTTGTCGATAAGTAGAAGGATCAGATATTAGTTTTCCTTCTGTACTGGACAGTTTGGTACTTGCCACCGTAGGCGATGCAAGTGGCTTGGCACTAGCCATTTGAGTCTGATCTAAGATATCACAAATGTACTTGGTTTGACGTAAATGCAGTCCTTGTGAGCTCCTATCAGCCTCCACACCTAAAAAATAAGACAGAGAACCAAGATCCTTGACATGAAAAATACTCTACAGATGTTGAATGAGTTTGGTAATTTCTGAGGTGTCAAATCCTGTCACCATTATATCATCTACATATATTAAGACAAAAATTCTGACATTTTCAGTACGTAGAGTAAACAGAGAGCAGTCATTGACAGATTCTTGAAAACCAAGCTTAATAAGTTGTTGTGATAATCATCGAAACTAGGCTCTTAGGGCTTGTTTAAGACCATAAAGAGACTTATGTAATTTGCAAACATAGTTCGGTTTGGTCTCATCAACAAAACCTTTTGGTTGTTCCATAAACACCTCTTCATCTAGAAATCCATGTAGAAATACATTCGACACATCCAATTATCGAATGGGCCAGTGAAAATAAACTACAATAGCCAAAACTAAACGAATAGTAGTTGACTTAATCACGGGTGAAAAAGTTTCATGGTAGTCCACACCACTCTTTTGATCATACCCTTTGGCCACGAGTCTGGCCTTAAAACAATATTGCCATCTGGTCTTCTCTTAATTTTGTATACCCATTTGTTCCAGACAATGTGTTTATCAAGTGGACGAGGACATAGAGACCAAGTCCCATTTTCCATCAATGCATCAAATTCCCTTCCTATTACAGCACACCATTGTGGATCCGAAATTACTTGAGTGTAGGAGGTTGGTTTAGGAGTATCCAAGACTATAGAAAAACTTGCAAAGGATGTCGGGTATTATAGAATAATTTGTAATCAAGAAATGATTTTGGTTGAGAGTGACCTGTTTTGGAACGTGTTTGAATTTGAGTGAAGGTAGGCTAGACAATTGGATTGTTGGAGGTATTATCGAGTTCTTGCGGCACCTGTGGAGAAGGAGATATTGGTGGAATGACAATTTTTGGGTCAATGGAATTTTCAAATTTTAAAGTGGGAGGAGGAGAAGGAGAATAGTCATTGAATGTAAGAGGTGGAGATTGTTTTGCAGAGTTTGATGCCGCAAGAATTGGCATTTCAACTGAAGGAGAAGAATGATCATTTTAAGGTGGCACAACTGTAGAAATGTTATATAATAAATTACTAGATATAACTGAACTTGGAATAATCAGTGGTTTATCTGAAGTAGGATTTGATCTTCTAGATGTGGTGTTCTCGGCTAGTTCCTTAGTTGGGCAAGATTTCTCATAAAATATGACATGTCGTGAGATGTATACCTGTTTAGTTGCTAAGTCAAGACACCTATATCCTTTTTGACAATTAGAATAGCTTAGGAAGAGACAATTTTTACTTCAGAATGCTAACTTATGGTCGTTATATGGTCAAAGGAGTGGATAGCAAGCGCATCCAAACACACGCAAGTCCATATAAGTTGGCTTAATTTTATGAAGTGAAAAGTAAGGTGTCATATTATCTAAGACTTTGGTAGACAATCTATTTATTAAGAACACTGAAGTAAGGAACACATCAACCCAATATTGGGGGAGGGGACAAGCTTGACTGGGTTAGAAGTGTTAGTCCCATTTCTTGGATATGTCTATCTTTCCTCTTGGCAATTCGATTTTGTTGAGAAGTGTGTGGGCAAGTCAACCTATGGTATATCCATTGTGCAGTCAAAATTTTTTAAAACTAGTTGGAAGTAAACTCTCCACCATTATCTATTTGGATTTGCTTTATTGATGTTGAGAAAAAAAAAATTGCAATGGTTTTAAATTTAATAAAAGTTGCAAACACTTCATATTTTCTGTGCAAAGGATATAGCCAGAAATATCTCAAATAATTATCAATAAACAAAACATAGTAGGAACAACCACTAGTTGATTGTACAGGGGAAACCCATACATTAGAGTGGATTAAAGTAAGAGGAATAGAAGACTGGCGACTAGACTCTGGAAAAGGTAGTTTCTTAGCTTTGTCAAGTTGACAAGCTAAGCAAAACTCTATTTTATTTGAAGGACCTTTGACAGAGAATTCATTTGAATGAAACAAACTATCTAAAATGACACTAGAGGGATGTCCTAGTCTTGAGTGCCAAGTATCTGCATTAGCTCGAACCCCTATTGTTGCCAAAAGACATGTGAGGCTCTTATGAGAAGTCTTGCACCCAACTAATGGATATAGGCCATTTTCAACCACACCTTGAAGTAGAATTCTGCCTGTTAGGTTCTCCTTCACGATAAAATCATTAACAGTTAATATAAAGTGACAATTATTATCTAAACAAAATTGATTGGTAGAGATAAGATCAGTAGCTACTAGTGGGCAATGGAGAATTTTGTTTAGATGAAAATTGGATTGGCCGAAGTTAAAGGTTGTAGAACTAGTATATGGAACTTGCTAACCTGAACCATTTCCGACAGTTACAGTTTCTAATTCACGAAAGGGCTGCTGATGAGTGAGATTAGTTGCATTTGATGTAATATGGGATTGGCGCCACTGTCCATGTACCAAACTTGATGATCAAATGTGGCATTAGTCTCAACCACCATTGCTGCGAGATCTTGAGGAGAGAAACGACCCTGATATGAATAATCAAAATGATGAAAACAATCAATAGTAGTATGGCTAAATTTACCACAAAATTGACAAACCGGACAGTTGTTAGGGAGTTATGGAGGAGTAGATCTGGTATACTAGTGTGGTCGATAATTAGAGGAACCTGCATTCTTCATTTTTGTGGGAAGGAGTGGAGATTCTTTATTTTCCCCATAAATAGGTGCCTTAGATTTGTTTGCAACAAATGCAAAGTGAATACTATCTGTGCCAGGAATAGATTGATTAACATCCAAAAGATTTTCATGGCCTAGCAATTCGGCTTGAAAGTCTTCAAATGTGAAGTCAGTGTCATAGGATGCAAAATTAAAAGATGTGACAAACGACGTGTATGATGATTGTAGGCCACCAAAAAGAAAGAGGATCAAGTCTTGATCGTCAATAGGCTTACCAACTGCTACCAATTGATCCGCAATATTTTTGGCATTTTCAAGATGCTCGGAACAAGATTTGGTACTTTGAGTTAATGTCTGAAGTTAACGTTTAAGATGGATTTGGTACTTTGAGTTAATGTTTGAAGTTGACGTTTAAGATGGAAAAAGTGGGAATGAGATTGAGAAGAAAAACGAGTTTCTAGGGCAATCCAGACTTATTTAGACTTTTCCAATCCATAAACAGTGGAAACAAGTTTTTCTGAAAGAGATGCAAGGATCTATCCAAGGAGACAAACATCTTTCATCTGCCAAACAATATAGGCAGGATTTAATGAACCAGAGGTAAGATTTTTTGGAGGACAGGTGTCAGTACCATCAATGAAGCCAACTAAGTCATGTCCTTGAAGGAGATTAAGGAATTGCATTTTCCATGCCAAATAATTGTGAGAGCCGTTTAGCTTAACAAAAATATTGGTGGTAGATGGAGGTAGGGTTCAGGGATGGAGGTGTCGTTGGTGTTGGCCATTTGGATGATGCGGAAGCTTGAGAAATGATCATTTGAAAAGCGTGAGCTTATATGATGTTGCTTTGATACCATGCAAGATGTTAACTATTTAACAGATTGATGAGAACATGAGATATCTTTGGCTTGGCTAACATACCTTAGTTGTGTAATTTTCCATTATATTTATAGTTGTACAATTGAAATGTCAAGCGTATAATAAGGAAACAATCAAATACACATTTGTAGGAGAAAGTTACGCTAACAGCTAGATTATTTTGAATTGGAAACAGAATGGATAGAGTGAAGAATTGGTGCAGATACTCTTGGATTTTCTGCTAAAGATTTTGATAGTCTAACAGCCACATCTTCACACCAAATCTAAGTAGTATAAATTTTTCGAACAATTTTTGTTCTGTTAAGAAATATCCCATGTAATAGGAATGATGAATAAAAATATAAGGAAATAATAATTTTTTTCATTATTACCACATGCAAAAATATATTTTTTTGCTTTCGTTGCTTGTCTTTTTTAAAAAAAAATTATTATTTCATTATGTATGTTGTTAATCATTTTTTATAAAACAATGCGAACATGAAGATGGATGAAAGTTATGTAGCTGTTTCCACGATGTATCTGCCCAACGATATGCATTATTCTGAATGCAATACATTATAAAGGCTATGATAGTAGGGTTGGTAACAAAGTGGTAAGTAACTTTGTACTTTTAATATTTGAGATTTTTTTTTATAGTACCTATCTTTTCAAAAAAATATGATTTTTATTTATTTATTTTTTATATATTGCAATAGGAACACAGGAACAAACTTCAGAGGATGTAAACAAGGGACAACTTATTCTCGTTGGAAGGTAAAATTTTAAGATCATAAGTGTTTTTAGTATACTGACGTTGTTGAGTTTTATTAGGTTTTATTTATGCTTTTCAGGATATTCGAGGATATCCCTTAGTAGACTTGACTTTTTTTTGCAGGCACCATATCTTCACACAAAATCTAAGTAGTATAATTATTTTGAACAATTTTTTTTTCTGTTGAGAAATATCCCATGTAATAGGAATGATGAATAAAAATATAACGAAATAATAAATTTTTTCATTGTTACTGCTTGTAAAATATATATATATATATATATATATATATATATATATATATATATATATATATATTGCTTTCGTCACTTGTTTTTTTTTTTTTTTTTTTTTACTTTAATATGCATGTTGTCTATCATTTTTTATAAAACAGTGCAAACATGAAGATGGATGGAAGTTCTATAACCGTTTCCACGGCGTATCTGTCTAGTGACATATGAATTATATTTTGAATGCAATATACTACAAAGGTTGTGACAGTAGGGTTGGTAACAAAGTGGTAAGTAACTTTCTCCTTTTAATATTTGAGATTTTTTTTGAAATTTTTTTAATACCTATCTTTTCTAAATATATAATTTTTTTTAATTTATTTTTTTATAGATTGCAGTATGAACACGAGAACAAACTTCAAAGGATGTAACCAAGGGACAGTTTATTCTCATTGGAAGGTAAAATTTTAAGATCATAAGTGTTTTTAGTATACTGACGTTGTTGAATTTGATTAGGTTTTGTTTATGTTTTTCAGGATGTCCGAGGAAATCCCCTAGCCGACTTGATTTTTTTTTTGCACGCGCCATATTTTCACACCAAATCTAAGTAATATAAAATTTTTGAACAGTTTTTGTTCTGTTAAGAAATATCTCATGTAATAGGAATGATGAATAAAAGTAAAAGGAAATAATAATTTTTTTTCATTGTTACCACATGTAAATATATATATATATATATTGCTTCTGTTGCTTGTTTTTTTTTTTTTTTAATTTTATTATTTCATTATGCATGTTGTCAACATTTTTTATAAAACAGTGCAAACGTGAAGATGGATGAAAGTTATGCAACCATTTCCACAGTGTATCTACTTAGTGGCATATGCATTATTCTGAATGCAATACGCTGCAAAGGCTATGACAACAAAGTGGTAAGTAACTTTGTGCTTTTCATATTTGAGATTTTTTTTTTAATACCAATCTTTACTAAAAATATGATTTTTTTTTTTTAATTTATGTTTTATAGATTGCAGTAGGAACACGGGAACAAACTTCAAAGGATGTAAGCAAGGGACAGTTTATTCTTGTTGGAATGTAAAATTTTAAGATTATAGGTGTTTTTAGTATACTGACGTTGTTGAGTTTGATTAGGTTTTATTTATGCTTTTCAAGATGTCCGAGGAAATCCCTTAGCCGACTTTGATTTTTTTTGCATGGACCATATTTTCACACCAAATCTAAGTAGTATAAATTTTTTGAACAGTTTTTGTTATGTTAAGAAATATCCCTTGTAACAGGAATGCTAAATAAAAATATAAGGAAATAATAAATTTTTTCATTGTTACCACATGTAAATATATATATATATATATATATATATATATATATATATATATATATATGCTTTCGTTGCTTTTTTTTTTTTTTTTTTAAGAAAACGAAATTAATTTTTCATTTAGTATGTTATCAATCATTTTCTAGAAAAAAATGTGAATGTGAAGATGGATGAAAGTTCTGCAGCCGTTTCCACAGTGTATCTGCCCAGCGGCATATGCATTATTCTAAATGCAACTGTGACAGTAGGTTTGGTAACAAATCGGTAAGTACCTTGATACTTTTCAGATTTGAGATTTTATTTTTATTTTTGTAATACCTATCTTTTTTAAAAAATATGATTTTTTTTAATTTAATTTTTATAGACTGTAGTAGGAACATGAGAACAAACTTCGGATGTAAACAGGGAGTGTTTATTCTCGTTGAAAGGTAAAATTTTAAGATCATAAGTTTCTTTAGTATACTGACATTGTTGAGTTTGATTAGGTTTTAATTTATTTATGCTTTTTAGAATGTCCGAGAAAATCCCTTAATCGACTTCATTTTTTTTGCATGCACTATAACTTCACACTAAATCTAAGTAGTATAAATTTTTTGAACAATTTTTGTTATGTTAAGAAATATCCCATGTAGCAGGAATGATGAATCAAAATATAACGAAATAATAAATTTTTTCATTGTTACCACATGTAAATATATATATATATATATATATATATATATATATATATTGCTTCTGTTGCTTGTTTTTTTTTTTTTTTTATTCTTTCATTATGTATGTTAATCATTTTTTATAAAACAATGCGAACGTGAAGATGGATGAAAGTTATGCAGCCATTTCCACAACATATCGGCCTAGCGTCATATGCACTATTTTGAATGCAATACATTGCAAAGGCTATGATAGCAAGGTTGGTGACAAAGTGGTAAGTAACTTTGTGCTTTTCATATTTGAGATTTTTTAATACCTATTTTTTTTTTCTAAAAATACATATATTTTGAATGAAATACATTGCAAAGGCTATGATAGCAAGGTTGGTGACAAAGTGGTAAGTAACTTTGTGCTTTTCATATTTGAGATTTTTTAATACCTATTTTTTTTCTAAAAATACATATATTTTTAATTTATTTTTTATAGACTGCAGTAGGAACACAGGAACAAACTTCAAAGGATGTAACAAGGGACAGTTTATTCTTGTTGGAAGGTAAAATTTTAAGATCATAGGTGTTTTTAGTATACTGACGTTGTTGAGTTTGATTAGGTTTTATTTATACTTTTCAAGATATCTGAGGAAATCCCTTAGCCGATTTTACCTTTTTTGCACGCGCCATATCTTCACACCAAATCTAAGTATTATAAATTTTTTGAACTGTTTTTGTTCTGTTAAGAAATATCCCTTGTAACAGGAATGATAAATAAAAATATAAGTCATAGGTGTTTTTAGTATACCGACGTTGTTGAGTTTGATTAGGTTTTATTTATACTTTTCAGAATGTCCAAGGAAATCCCTTAGCCGAATTTACTTTTTTTGCATGCATCATATCTTCACACCAAATCTAAGTAGTATAAATTTTTTGAACAGTTTTTATTCTGTGAAGAAATATCCCTTGTAATAGGAATGATAAATAAAAATATAAGGAAATAATAAATTTTTTCATTGTTACTATGTGTAACTATATATATATATATATACGTTGCTTTTTTTTTTTAATGCAATACATTGAAAAGGTTGTGATAGTAGGGTTGTGAAGATGGATGAAAGTTCTATAACCGTTTCCACGGCGTATCTGCCTAGCAACATATGAATTATATTTTGAATGCAATACACTACAAAGGTTGTGATAGTAGGGTTGGTAACAAATTGGTAAGTAACTTGGTGCTTTTCATATTTGAGATTATTATTTTTTTTAATACCTATCTTCTCTAAAAATATGATTATTTTTTATAAAGTGCAGTAGGAACACGGGAACAAACTTTAGAGGATGTAAGCAAGGGAGAGTTTATTCTCATTGGAAGGTAAAATTTTAAGATCATAAGTCTCTTTAGTATACTGACGATGTTGAGTGTTATTAGGTTTTATTTATGCTTTTCAGGATGTCCAAGGAAATCCCTTAGCTGACTTGATTTTTTTTGTACGCGACATATTTTCATACCAAATCTAAGTAGTATAAATTTTTTGAATAGTTTTTGTTCAGTTATGAAATATCCCATGTAATAGGAATGGTGAATAAAAATAAAATGAAATAATAAATTTTTTCATTGTTACCACATGTAAATATATATATATATATATATATATATATATTTGCTTCTATTGCTAGTTTTTTTTTTTTTTAATTTTATTCGTTCATTTTGTATGTTGTCAATCATTTTTTATAAAACAGTGCGAACGTAAAGACGGATGAAAATTAAGCAACCATTTCCACGACGTATTTGCCCAACGACATATGCATTATTCTGAATGCAATACGGTGTAAAGGCTATGACGGTAGGGTTGGTAACAAAGTTGTAAGTAACTTTGTGCTTTTCATATTTGAGATTTTTTTTAATACTTATCTTTTCTAAATATATATATATATATTTTTTTTTTTTTTTTTTTTTTAAATTTATTTTTTATAGATTGCAGCAGGAACACAAAAACAAACTTTAAAGGGTGTAAGCAAGGGTACACGAAAACAAACTTTAAAGGATGTAAGATAAATCGTCGAAAGGTAAAATTTTAATATTGTATGTATTTTTAGTATACTAACATTGTTGAGTTTGATTAGGTTTTATTTATGCTTTTTAGGATGTTCGAGGAAATCTCTTAACCAATTTTACTTTTTTTTTGCACGTGCCATATCTTCACACCAAATCTAAGTAGTATAAATTTTTTGAACTATTTTTGTTTTGTTAAGAAATATCCCTTATAACAGAAATGATAAATAAAAATATAAGTCATAGGTGCTTTTAATATACTGACGTTGTTGAGTTTGATATCCCTTGTAACAGGAATGATAAATAAAAATATAAGGAAATAATGAATTTTTTCATTATTACTGCATGTAAATATATATATATATATTTTGCTTTCGTTGCTTTATTTATTTATTTTTTAAAATTATTTTTTCATTATGTATGTTGTTAATAATTTTTTATAAAACAATGCAAACGTGAAAATGGATGAAAATTCTGTAGTCGTTTCCATGACGTATCTGTCTAGCGGCATATGCATTATTCTAAATGCAAAACACTGCAAAGGCTATGACAGTAGGATTGGTAACAAATTGGTAAGTAACTTGGTGCTTTTGACATTTTATTTTTATTTTTGTAATACTTATCTTTTTTAAAAATATGATTTTTTTTTTAAAAATTTATTTTTTATAGATTGCAATAGTAACAAGAACAAACTTCAAATGATCTAAGCAATGGAGAGTTTATGCTTGTTGAAAGGTAAAATTTTAAGATCATAGGTCTCTTTAGTATACTAATGTTGGTGAGTTTGATTAGGTTTTATATATGTTTTTCAGGATGTCCAAGGAAATCCCTTAGCCGACTTGATTTTTTTTGCACGCGCCATATCTTCACACCAAATCTAAGTAGTATAAATTTTTTGAACAGTTTTTGTTCTGTTAAGAAATATCCCATGTAACAGAAATGATGAATAAAAATATAAAGAAATAATAAAGTTTTTCATTGTTACCACATGTAAATTTTTATTTTATTTTATTTTATTCTATTGCTTTTTTTTTTTAATTTTATTTTTTCATTATGTATGTTGTCAATAATTTTTTATTAAACAAAGCAAACGTGAAGATGGATGAAAATTATGTAGTTGTTTCCACGACGTATCTGCCCAACGACATGCATTATTCTGAATGTAATACACTGCAAAGGCTATGACAGCAGGGTTGGTAACAAAGTGGTAATTAACTTTGAGTTTTTCATATTTAAGATTTTTTTTAATACATATCTTTTCTAAATATATGATTTTTATTTTAAATATATTTTTTTTATAGATTATGGTAGGAACATGGGAACAAACTTTGTAAGTAAGGGATAGTTTATTCTTGTTGGAAGGTAAAATTTAAGATCATAGGTCTCTTTAATATACTAACGTTGTTGAGTTTGATTAAGTTTTATTTATGCTTTTCAGGATGTCTGAGGAAAGCCCTTAACGACTTGATTTTTTTTTCACGCGCCATATCTTCACACCAAATCTAAGTAGTATTAATTTTTTGAACAGTTTTTGTTATGTTAAGATATATCCCATGAGGAATGATGAATAAAAATATAAGGAAATAATAATTTTTTTCATTGTTACCACATTTATTTTTTATTTTTTAATTTTAGTTTTTCATTATGTATGTTGTCAATAATTTTTTATAAAATAGTGCAAACATGAAGATGGATGAAAGTTATGTAGCCGTTTCCACGGCGTATCTGCCCAGCGACATATGCATTATTCTAAATGCAATACGCTCCAAAGGCTGTGACAACATGGTTGGTAAAAAAAGTTGTAAGTAATTTTGTGCTTTTAATATTTGAGATTTTTTTTATAATACCTATATTTTCTATATATATATATATATATATTTGACTTTATTTTTTATAGATTGCAGTAGGAACATGCCAACAAACTTCAGTGGATGTAAGCAAGGGACAGTTTATTCTCGTTGGAGGGTAAAATTTAACATCATAGGTCTCTTTAGTATACTGACGTTGTTGAGTTTGATTAGGTTTTATTTATACTTTTCAGGATGTCTGAGGAAATCCCTTAGCTGACTTGATTTTTTTTTTCAAGTGTCATATCTTCACACCAAATCTAAGTAGTATAAATTTTTTGAACAGTTTTTGTTATGTTAAGAAATATCCCACGTAACAGGAATGATGAATAAGAATATAAGGAAATAATAAATATTTTCACTGTTACCACATGTAAAAAAAAAAAATTCTTTTGTAGCTGGTTTTTTTTTTTTTTTTTTTTCATTATGTATGCTGTCAATCATTTTTTATTAAACAGTGCAAACATGAAGAAGAACTCATACATATATAATATTAAAAAAATTTTATGATTCCACAAAGAATATAGCTAAGAAGGCATCTTTTGTAATTCAATCATATATGGAGCGAATTGGTTTTTTATTTTATTTTATTTGTAGTCTTATTAGTGATTGTTTAAAGAAAGAATTTAACTATATATCCAAACACTATAGCACTAATAATGATTCTCAAGTAGACAATAGAACTAGGTTATTATTAAACATTGATAACTCAGACAAGCTCAAGCTTGAATTTATTCGAAGTTTGTGAAAATAAATTCAAACAAATTATCTCATCACTCATTTGATCTCGTTGTTAACTAAATATAAAATTATTAAATTTAATATAAACTAGAATATAAAAAAAAAGTATTAATTAGGGATTGAAGTTTTTTAATATATGTAGTGAATTTCTCTTAATTTAAAGTAGCATTTGATACATTTGTCTTGATTGTCAGCTTCCATTGGAGTGGTTCTTTTATTTTTGAATCTAAAATTGTGGAAGCTTGACATGCTGGGCAAAAAGTAAAGTGTGTAGATAATATCTATAGTTTAATTATTTATTGATTTATGAAATTATGTGACTTTTTATTTTTGTAATATCTTTTAGTTTAATTAATTAATGATTTATATGCTTATATGGTTGTGGACCTCGTATTTCGTCTCATGCGCTTCTACTTGATGGCGAGCTCGAATTTTATTTTAAAAAATTGATTTTATTTATTAGAAAATGACTTAGAGTCGCCACTTATTTTTGTTTTATTTTTAAAAGGGTAAACAAAATAAGAAAGAAAATCCTAAGTGTGACTCCTTATTTGGAAAAGGTGGTTTGTGAAAAACCGGATCGGGTTCAAGGGTCAAGTAACTTATGGGGAAGGTACGACAAAAACCGTAGCACCCCTCTAAATCCCTAAAGATGGGTCTCTACTAATAAAATGAAATTGACGTGACAATCAATAAGAAAATCAATAGATACCCAAATCGATTATGCACATGTGGGAATCAAAACATGTATCGACAATGACCAGAGTGAAAGTGGGTGCATACCTAGGCAACGAGCCACCATGCGCTATCAAGAGAGAGAGTTAGTGCATAGTAAAGAATACAAAATATGTTACTCATGTCATTAAACAAGATGAAGAACCACCAATAGCATGCATGACATTTTATTCAAATCCATTTTTATTTTAAAAGAAATTTATTTGATGTCGGGCCCTTACCATAGTTCAATTTATTTTTGAGTGAATCGATTTCGTAAATTCCATCACCAAGAATTACGAAAAATAAATTTACACTTATTTTAAAATATTTTGAAAATCAAAGAAAATTCGAAAGTGGCTTGTCGGAAAGAAAATGACAACCAAATTTTATTGAAAATGGGATGTGGGTGTCTAAAAACTCTAAGGATGAAGTTAAAAAAAATTCTGATTGCTTTGATGGAAAGCAGATTTTAGAAAACCAATTTAGAATGGAAAATCACAAGGAAATGTGAAATGCGCCATAATGAGAGGAAGTGGCGTTGTAGGAGTGGGGCCTATAGGTATGATTGAGACTGCATTACTGGTGTGTGGGTGCTGTTACTGGATCTTCACTTGCAGAGCATTGGGTTTTGGGCCACTTCAAGGAGTTTCATTTCTTTATGGGAAAACATATTCCTTCTAGTTTCAATATTATGACCTAACTGATCCATCAAATACCTGGCAGTGTTTCGAGCATTGTGATGATCTGATTCTCAATGTTTCCAATCAGGGCTGACAGATTTATTGATTGATTATGTACTGCCTTCCTTTTAACCAAAAGCCCAAGAAGTAGAATTCCTTCCAATGCCTGGCAACAACTGTACTGATGTCAACTGGTGTCGTTCCCCTTTATCACTTCCAGAAGCTCACTATGTCTTTTTACGTCTTCATCAATCTCCTTTAGCTTCCTACCAAGACGGAGCAGGCTGTGTCTATTCCCAGTATCCCCTTCACTATCTGCTAGGTACTGACAGCGCCTGTAGAAATGAGGGTGGATATTACTCCATTCCTTGCTGAAAGCTAACGACCTTTCCCAATCAGTTAAGAGTGGCTGGCTTGTCTACTATGAAGACCTCAATTAGCTTGCCATAATCACGAGTCGTTTCATGATTACCCGAGCACTCAGGATCACCTTTCCCACCTTTCTTTCCACTCAAATCCAAATCATCAAACATGTAATGGTCCCGAATGGAGGGATAGTGGCCATGCAAGGTCATCAATGACTTCTTCTAGTGCTGCAGACTTGGCAGCGAAACTGAGAGGAGTGCCTCCAACTGGTTCAGAGTTGCATGCAGTCTCATGAAATCGCATATGGGATCCTTGTTCTTGTTATCGATCGGCTCCTCTAATCATCATCAATGATTAGGAACTTAGGAGGTGCGTCTGCCATGTAGCCATTGCCACTCTCCTGTAGCTCTTTCACACCAGCATCACATTTGGAACACTATCAACACGTCCTTCAACAGTGCCATTACCAGTCAGATTTGCGAAAGATCCTTCACTTCCACCATGCTTTCTGCATCTATAACTTGAATTTCCCTACCCAGCCGCTCCTCTGGAAAACTGACCTGAATAGGCTGAACCAGTCCCACTTCTTCCGGCATCATATGTGATTGGATACCATGGGGTTGCCTAAATGAATCCCGCTTTGAAGACCAGGGAAACAATGATAGCTGATTCTCCATCTCAGCAAATATGCAACCCACAGACTACACACCAGCAGGAGAGGAATAGTGACGTAGTCCAAGCAGTATTTTAGGTGCTCTACACCACAAAAACCATCACCTTATGTATGAATGCCTTAACAGGAACTAAGTGCACTTGCCAATCCCGAATCTGCCAGCTTTAATGCATTGGTACATCGATATAAAAGCAAGCTCTGTGGCTTTGTTTCCTGCCACACTAACAACCGAAACACCCACAACATGAAATGAACCCACGAGGATGCCACCAGACTTGATGGTTTCAGGGAATTGGACGTGTTTGAAACTGAATGGGATTGATAATGCTACTCCTTCACGTACTGCTTTGTCAAAAGGTTCAGTATGTCGGCACACAATACCCTCTCTAAATCCCATCACATGTGGCCAGTCAAGCTCTAGGCGCGCCAAACATCTCCATATCTTTCAAGAAGGTCATGCATGCGTCAAAACGGTCATGCATATGGGTATGGTCTCCTCAATCGATGAGTGGACTGGCAGAAAGCTTCGGGTTCAGTGCCATTGGGTTGGCATCTGGACATTGAGTTAATCTAGTTGTCTCCAGGAGTTGTCTGTGTATGGCTTGCACGTTATGCATATTGTTAGGCAGTTAGGAGTTAGGTTCAGCAGTTACTAAAATTAGGGTAGCATTTATTTTTGAGCAGTTTTATTTTTAGAAAACGTGGGCTGTAATGTTAGTGGTGCAGTTATGATTTTGTATTTGCTTATATAATGAGAAAAACCAGAAAATGATGGAAGTAAGTTTTAAGCATCGCAAAAATCCTCTGTGTTTGTTTTGAGTTTCAATTTTGTTACTGGCTTTAAGAGAACCAACATTTGGTATCAGAGCCAAGTTATCAAAGCAATGGCCGGTGACGAAGGAGATCCATCTAAGACGCTTGCAGTCGTCAAACCGACGGCAAGAGGAGCCTCAATCCCGATCCAATATCCAACGTTAAGCGAAACGAACTACGACATATGGGCTGTCAAGATGAAGATAATCTTGCGTTCGCTAGGAGTATGGTCAGTGATCGAAGGTGGAGACACAGACGCTGACAAAGATCAAGGCGCCATGGTGGCCATTTCTCAAGCTGTGCCAGATGATGTGATGATGGCAATCGCGGAGAAGCAGACGGCCAAGGAGGCTTGGGACGCACTCAGGGAGATGCGAGTTGGTGAAGATCGCGTCAAGAAGGCACGCGTACAGGTGCTGAAACGGCAACTGAACAAGTTACACATGGAGGATTCAGAAACAATAAACGAGTTTTCCATGAAGCTTACCACTCTGGTGGGTGAGATCCGTTCGCTGGGCACGAAGCTCGACGACAGCGAAGTTGTTGAAAAACTGTTCAGTGCAGTTCCAGATAGATTTCTCCAAATTATCGGAACGATCGAGCAGTTTGGCGATATTGAGAACATGTCGGTTTCAGAGGCGGTTGGCCGTCTCAGAACCTTCGAGGAAGGACTTAAAGGGCGACTGCACTCAAAGGGCAGTGGAGAACAGTTACTCGTTACCCAGGCCGAGTGGGAGGCAAGAATCCCAAAGGCAAAGAGAGATGAAGGTTTCAGCAACAACAAAAGAGGAGGACGTCACGGGAGAGGACGTGGTCGTGGGCGTGGATATGGTGGAGGTCGAGGAAATGGTGAACGCACTAACGAAGACCGAAAGCCACGCAACTTCGACAAATCCAAGGTTAAGTGTTTCAATTGTAATGAATATGGACACTTCGCAAAAGATTGTCCCAAGCCAAACCGAAGAGAGAGGGCCAATCTTGTTACAACACAAACCGATGATGAACCGGCACTGCTGATGGCCGAAACTTGTGTTCTCAGCCACGCAATACAGAACGAGCATGTGTTACTGCACGAAGACAAGGTGGTGCCAAAGATTAAAAGCACTCGAGAGAAGGCTTGGTATTTAGATACCGGCGCAAGTAACCACATGACCGGTTGTATCGAAAAATTTGCTGAAATTGACACGACCATTAAAGGGTCAGTCAAATTTGGGGATGGCTCGGCTGTAAAAATCCAAGGAAGAGGTTCGGTTTTGTTTAAAGGCGTCACAGGTGAACATCGAATACTTACTAATGTCTACTACATCCCGATGTTGAAGAGCAACATAATAAGCCTTGGCCAGTTAGATGAGAACGGATGCAAGGTTGTGGTTGAAGGAGGTGTTATGACTATTTTGGACAGATCACAAAGGCTACTAGCAAAAGTGAACAGGTCAAGCAACCGGTTATATGTGTTTAACATAGCACCAGCTCTACCCGAATGCTTTCTGGTAAGGAGCAAAGAAGAAGCGTGGCGATGGCATGCAAGATACGGGCATGTGAATTTTCATGCCTTGAAGTCTCTAAGTCAGAAACAGATGGTGCACGGCTTGCCCATAATCGAGCATGAGGACCGCATCTGTGATGGTTGTTTGATTGGAAAGCAACACCGAAATCCTTTTCCGGCAGTGGCAAACTTCCGAGCAGAATCACCTCTTGACCTGTGGCATGGAGATTTATGCGGCCCAATTACCCCTGCTACTCACGGAGGGAAACGCTATTTCTTGTTGTTGGTTGACGATTGTACAAGATTTATGTGGCAGGTGCTGATCCGAGACAAAGACAAAGCATTTGAGGCATTTAAGAAGGTCAAAGCTGCAGCCGAAATGGAGAAAAACAGTAAGCTGAAAGCTTTGCGCACGGATCGTGGCGGCGAATTCACCTCAAATGAGTTCGAGACTTACTGTGAGCTGTTGGGAATTAAGCGTTATCTCACGGCGCCTTATTCTCCTCAGCAGAACGGAGTTGTTGAACGAAGAAATCAGACGGTGGTCGGCATGGCAAGGAGCTTGTTGAAAAGCATGGGAGTCCCAGGTGGATTTTGGGGAGAAGCGGTATCAACTGCCGTATATCTCTTAAATAGAGCACCAACAAAGAGCGTCGTCGGCAAAACTCCCTATGAAGCATACTATGACCGCAAGCCAAGTGTCGATCATTTTCGTATTTTCGGATGCCTTGCACATGTATAAGTAGTTACACCGCACATTCCGAAGTTGGCTGATCGTAGCAAGCAAATGGTGTTCATTGGTTATGATATGAATACGAAAGGCTATCGAATGTTCGACCCAGCGACAAGACGAGTTGTGGTGACACGAGATGCAGTGTTCGAGGAGGAGAAAAAGTGGGAGTGGAGCAACTCTCCAGTAACAGGTACAGGATCAACAGGGAACACTCTTACAGCACACTATTTTACCATAGCAGGCGCATCTGATACGACAAATCAGGAAGATAAAGTAGCGGTCAGCAATTCTGGTATGGATTTCCCACAGCCGACACAGGAACAAACTGGTAACCGATACCAGTATGCTTCACCAGTGATGAACATGAGATCCAGAACATCTGTTTCAGACCCCGATTCATTGACACCACACACTCCAGATGCAACTTTTGATGCTTTTGAAGGTTCGACCTCAACAGAAGGAGTGCAGCCCACAACATCTGATGAGAGTTCATCAGAAGGACCACGGGGTAAGCGTGACATCAAAAGCCTTTATGATAAAACCTTCCCAATAGAACTGGAGTATTCGGGACTGTGTTTGCTAGGAGAGAAGGAGCCATCAACTCTCGAAGAAGCTAAGGCAGACCCGATGTGGAGAAAAGCAATGGAGGAGGAAATTTCTTCCATTCGAAGGAATGAAACTTGGAAGCTCGTCCCATTACCCGACAGCCACAAACCTATAGGTCTAAAGTGGGTTTACAAACTAAAGAAGGACACTTAAGGCAGAATCGTGAAGCACAAGGCGAGACTAGTGGCAAAGGGGTACGTTCAGCGACAAGGCATAGACTTTGATGAAGTTTTTGCCCCTGTTGCTCGGCTAGAGACGGTACGTTTGCTGATCTCTATTGCGGCACATGAAGGATGGGAGGTGCATCATATGGATGTAAAGTCAGCCTTCCTCAACGGTGAGTTGGAAGAAGAAGTGTATGTAATTCAACCGCCGGGATTTGAAATAAAAGGAGAAGAACACAAGGTATTGAAACTGCACAAGGCATTGTACGGTTTGCGACAAGCACCTAGAGCCTGGAACTCAAAACTGGAAAAGTCATTGAGGACACTCGGTTTTGAGAGGTGTTCTTTAGAACATGCCGTGTACATGAGAAATCAAGGTAAAGGGAATTTAATTGTTGGAGTCTACGTGGATGATTTAATCATCACTGGAGAGTATATTCAAGACATAGACAAGTTCAAATCACAGATGGAAAAATTGTTTAGCATGAGTGACCTTGGGTTACTAAGTTACTATATGGGAATTGAAGTCTGTCAGAATTCTCAAAGGATTACACTCAACCAGTCGGCATATGCAAGGAAGGTTTTAGATAAATGCGGCATGAAAGATTGCAACCCTTCGCAAATCCCGATGGAACCTCGTCTGAAACTGAGCAAGGAAAGCACAAGTCCACCTGTAGACACAACTCTGTACCGAAGTATTGTTGGCAACTTAAGATACCTACTGCACACGCGCCCAGATTTGGCATTCTCTGTCGGCATGGTGAGTAGATACATGGAGAAGCCCACAACGGAGCACATGGCCGCGGTGAAGCACATACTGCGGTACGTGAAAGGAACTTTAAACCTCGGTTGCGTTTATGAAAAGAAGGAAGGAAGCTTGAAGCTGATCGACTACTCTGATAGTGATCTAGCTGGTGATACTAATGATAGGAAAAGCACCTCAGGTTTAATATTTTTCCTTGGGTCAAATCCTATTAGTTGGTGTTCACAAAAACAAAAAGTGGTTGCGTTATCTTCCTGTGAAGCAGAGTATATCGCTGCCTGTGCAGCAGCATGTCAAGGAGTATGGCTGGGACGATTGTTGGCAGAGTTGTTAAAAACCGAGGTTAAGAAAGTGTTTCTGAAGATTGATAATCAGTCCGCAATTGCGTTAAGCAAGAATTCAGTTTACCATGAGAGGAGCAAACACATCGATACCCGATTCCACTACATTAGAGATTGTGTTGAATCAGGAATGATTGAAATTCAACATGTTTGCACAGAAGATCAGCGTGCTGATATTCTGACAAAGTCACTTGCAAGATTGAAGTTTTTGGAGATGAGAGAGAAAATTGGTGTGCGGATCGTCAGTGGAGGACAACAAGCTTAAGGAGGAGATTGATGAGTTAATCTAGTTGTCTCCAGGAGTTGTCTGTGTATGGCTTGCACGTTATGCATATTGTTAGGCAGTTAGGAGTTAGGTTCAGCAGTTACTAAAATTAGGGTAGCATTTATTTTTGAGCAGTTTTATTTTTAGAAAACGTGGGCTGTAATGTTAGTGGTGCAGTTATGATTTTGTATTTGCTTATATAATGAGAAAAACCAGAAAATGATGGAAGTAAGTTTTAAGCATCGCAAAAATCCTCTGTGTTTGTTTTGAGTTTCAATTTTGTTACTGGCTTTAAGAGAACCAACAGAAAATGGATGCTTGCTCATAGTATTAGGGACTGGCTGCACTGTATTAGAGGACTCTCCTTTGTGATGCATGGGTCTTCCTATTGTAGCGTCGTTTTTGACCCGCTATTACGTCTATTGGAGGAAGGATCATGACAGGCGTTAACCCCACCATAATAAAAATACAGGAAATTATCTTCTATAGGAGAGCAGGCCCATTATGCTTTTTATCAGGTGCAGCCTCGGCAGTAGCAGTTGCTGCTCCTCCAAAAGGGGATCCGGCAGCTGCAATATCAAGGCCGCCACCGCTGATAGAAGCAAGCAGTGCAGAGAGTCCAGCCGTGGAAGCGCCACCAGGAACCATACCCAGCCCGAGGAGAACAAGAGTGGTTGGCTTGTTCACAAATAGCGATGATGGACCCATCATTAGCCCGACTAAAGCAGGGCCTCCCTCCGAGGGAAGTCCCAATCCCAGCCCAGCTCCTACCAGATTGCTATCTGCCTTTACATGCCCGCTCCACTGGGTGGTGCTGCTATCTTGCTGTGCAGACGAAGACGGTGACATTGCCAAATCCTAAACCCCGAAGCAAGGACGCGTTTGATGCGGCTGCCCCCATTTGTGCTGCCTTCTGCAATGATGCGGTAGCCGACATTGCCGGTTGCGGAGATGGAGCGTAGTGCCGATGGTTTTTTATCAGGGGTTGGAAAGAGGGAGGAGGCACTGTTGGATAGGTATAGAGAACTGAAATGAAAACCTCCAGTGCATGGCTCTATGTCAGTCCTTTTTCTTCATGCGCTCTACAAAGTGAGCTGCTTATGTGCAAAACGATGGGAGCTAAAGAGCTCATGCTCGTTTTGGTTCTGTAGGGCCATACACTTGCGATTTTATCTGGTGTCCTTTGTTTCTATGCCTGAGTCACTTGGATGTGAGATATGTAGGGTGAATTAACATCCAAACCTTTCAAATCTGCGTTACTCTCAGCGTGTTTAAGCAAAACTAGGATGTATTTAACAGATTTGACAGACGACCATCCTTGCCCATTTGAATGTCTATTCTTTGCCCGAGCAGTTCGTCCAACACCTCTACAAAAACGGGTGAAAGGCATGGCTTGCTCGTGAACTGGGGCGTCCTCCAAATACTCTCTGGCCATGGTCAAAAGCAACCTACTGGTTGCATGAGTAGTCTCCCTGGTATTCTTGAAATGAACTCTGAAATCTGAGTCCCTGGTCTTGCAAAACTTGGTGGGATTGTCTGACTCTCTAGAGTACTTCACCATGGCGACTTATGATGCTACTGCTTCCTCCTTCCTTAGACACCGATGAGAAAACTGATGCACACCATGGATGGGTACCAGGAACAGGGAAAAACAGAGAAAACAGAGCACAAGGGGAAGGGATAAAACGAACCCATACAAAGCCACATTTCATGTTTGAATCAATGGGCTTAGATGAGGGTGAGTGAAATCAAACAAGTATCCCATGGAATTGAAATAAAAATAACAAGACTTCCACATGATGCATAGTGAAACTAAACCAGAGCTGTGCTACTCTCGAATCATCCCAAAGAAAATGAAGGAGATAGCAACCAAACATGAACCATAAAAGCTAAACACAAGTCAAGCAATCCACAGAAAATATCGAGAAAAGAGAAAGAGACTATTTACCAACGAAGCAAAACAAAGGATTAGTGGCAGTCATACCTTTACCTTCTTCTCCTTTAAGCTGACTGCAACTCTCTCTCTTCCTAGTAACCTCAAAATATCTCAGGCTCTCTCCTCTCTCTGCTCCAGGAAGCCTCCTCTGTAGATCTTTAAAAATGCACCCCCTCTCGTCTGGCTTGCCCTCCAAGAAAGAATCCCTCTCCGAAAATATACCTGCAACTCCTCTCCTCCAGCAAAACTCTCCTCTCAAGCTAACCTTTTCTCCTCCCAAAATATCTCCCAACCAAAACGTCTCGCACCTCCCTCCTCTGCCAACCCACCTCAAAAACCACCTCCTCTCTCTGCCAAAAACCCCTCCTGCCGGTAACAGAAGACGCTCCTACACAACGGCTTCTACAGATTCTCTCCTTTACAGGCGTCTCATCCTCATTGGCTCATTCAATAGCACTAGCTGAATCCATAACAGCCTCTCTTGAGGCAGCACGTGGCTCTTGAAAGAGCCCTCCACTTGGCAAAGAAAATGACCTGCAGAAAAAAATAAGAACGAGCCCCAAATGGGGGTCTGGTATTTTATTTTTGACGATTTTAAAATTTTGTTTTTGTGGAATATTTTTTTTGTCATAATTTTTCTTCTTGTTTTTATAAAGATAAAAAATATATATATTTATTGTACAATACAAAGGTCATAATCGTATTTGACGATTTTAAAATTTTGTTTTTGTGGAATATTTTTTTGTCATAATTTTTCTTTTTGTTTTTATAAAGTTAAAAAAAAATATTATTGTACAATACAAAGGTCATAATCTTTTTTGGGTGAAAACATAATTTTTATTTTTTTATTGTTCATCTTTTATTCCTTTGAGCATCTGTCATATGAATCCGATCAAGTTGCACTCTTATTAGTTATAAATAAACTCCTAAAACTATGAAACAGTTCAAAATAGAGAAAATAAGGGGATTTAAATTAAATTTTTATCGATATTTATGTGAATTCAACTGTTTGAATGGATAATATTTATGAAGATTTATTCAAAATAATATTTGGGATAAGAAGATATCAAAATTTTTAAAAGTTTCATAATTATCCTCATTTTAAATAAAAATATTTTCAAAATGAAATTCCAAGATATAAAATTCAATCTTTCTCTTCTCCCCATTATTTAGTTTAAGCTTCTGAGTTTCATCTTTAATTCTTTTCCTTTTGTTTTTATATCTCAGAAATGACCTTCTTCCTTAGCAAGCCTGAACGCTGTGTACGCTGTGTCGATGGTATCGAGTGTGTAATGCGGTCGGAATTAGAACGAAAAAAGGGAAAGGGAAGGTATGAATGTGATGGTAGGAGAAGAAGCGTCAGAATTTTGGCATGTAGGAATTGTAGAACCCCAGAGCAGGTCATATCTCTACAGTCTCTCATTTTCTTGATATTTATTTTTTCTGCCATTTATGTTTTACTTTATTATATTTTTAGGTGCATCTTCCCAATGGATTTTTTTTCTTCATTTTTAATTTAGGCATAAAATTAATAAATTATTTATATATATTAATCCAAGTGAGTTTAATTTATCTTTTCTCCCCTCATTAAATAGTTTGAAATAAAACATAAGAAATAAGGGTGGTTTGGCCATGTATTGTTAAATTTGTTTTTAAAAATTATTTTTTATTTTTTAATTAAAGAAAAAAAAACAGATTTTAAAAATAAGTTTCAGAAAACATAATCAAACGAACCCATATTTTTCTTAATGGTTATCCAGGGTTCATGACATCTAGGTGAGTTTCAACATTCAATATCCATGATAAATGGAAATGTTCTTATCATGACAAATTGATTTTTAAAATTAGAATCTATAAAATTTGAAGACAAAGAAAGGGAGAGAAGTTGAAGTGAAGTTCAATAGTTGGTTTTGTTTTTTTTTTTTTTTTTTTTAAATTTGATATTATAAAATTTCATGTTTTGTATAAATAAAAAATATAAGAAAGAAAGTAATATTTTTATTGACTTATATATTAAATGATTTTTTTAAAAAAATAATAGTGATTCTTTTAAAATGTTTTCTAGAAATGGTTTTTAAAAATAAAGTGAAATGGAAAATAATTTTTAAATAATAAGTAGAAGTTTTTCACAAATTTTTAAAAATAAAAATAAAATAAATAATATTAACAAAAAGATAAATTTGAATTATTCTCTTCTCTCTAAGATCTACGACCAATATTAAAAATCTTAAAAAATAATATTCATTTAAATACTATATATAGTTTTCTAATTTTTTTTAATAACTATTTTTAAGTTAATTTTTTAATAACTATTTTTAAGTTAAAAGAAAAAGAAAAGTATTGGTATTTTTATAAAAATATGGGTATTTAGGGAAAAATATTTTTAAAAATAAAAAAAAAACAAAAAATTGGCATGTGTACATGAAATGAATTCAAGAGTGTCCCTACTGAGGGAAATAGCGGGAATGAAAATCTATGACACGTGTCCGCCTGTAGAAGACAAACTCAACGAACTACCAACAAACAACCGTCATGGTTATAGAAGGCTCTTTTATCCTCCAAAATCTCTTCTCGATCTCGTATACCACACCTGAGAAGGTTTTAGAATTGTTGATCCAGTCGTTTGGACCAAGAAGATCAAAATATAGAATTGTTTCTTTGTTTCTTTGTTTATCTTTGTTAATCTAGCTAGTTTTAAATCTTGTGAATTCAATCAATCTTGAAATTTATTCGCTTGTTAACCCCCGAAAGAAACTATAGTGAAGCTTACTCACTGATTGCTATGAAATCCATATGGTCTTAAAAAACAAGAAGGGTCTCCATTTTTTTTACTGCTATGAAATCAATAAGAGAGAACAAGAAGGTTTCGTTGAATCAACCTTACTGTTTCCGCCTCTAGGGTACTGAGGCATCATCCATTGAGACAGATGATGCCGAGTTACCAAACAAGGGAAAAAGCACAAAAAAAAAAAAAAAAAAAGTAAAGTTTTCCTTTTTTAGACAATTTTCTGGAATATATACGGAGAAATAAAAAAATTCCTTTTTGTTTTCCTCCTGTGCAGTGACACAGAGGAAAGAAAATTTTGCACTTTCGGTTTTGCAGCTTAAAACATGGCATTACGTATTACGAGACTGGAAATTATTGCAGATGCGGTAGTGCAGATTATGGATGAACACCTTCAACCGATATATGCCACTCAAACAACCATCGCTGTTCCCGTGAGAATACTGGTGTCTACACTGTTTTATGCCCTTCTGCACCCACAATCAGAGTCGGTGAACCTTTCCCGAATACGTTTATGGGTAGGGAGGCGTAAGTTTTTTTTTTTTTTTTTTAAATTTATTTTTTCATTATGCATTTTGTCAATCATGCCAACGTGAGGATAGATGAAAAAGCCGTTTCCATGGCGTATCCGTCCAGCGGCATATGCATTGTTCTGAATGCAATACGCTGCAAAGGTTGTGACAGAGGGTTGGTAACAAAGTGGTAAGTAACTTTCGTGTTTTTCATATTTGAGATGTTTTTTTTATACCTATCTTTTCTAAAAATATGATTATTCAGAGGATGTACGCAAGGGACAGTTTATTCTCGTTGGAAAGTAAAATTTTAAGATCATAGGTATTTTTAGTATATTGATGTTCTTGAGTTTAATTAGGTTTTATTTATGTTTTTTAGGATGTCTGAAAAAATCCCTTAGTTGAATACTTTTTTGAACAATTTTTGTTCTATTAAGAAATATCCCTTGTAACAGAAATGATTGATAAAACTCAAATAATAATTTTTTCATTGTTATCACATGTAAAAATATGTTTTATTTTTTATTTTTTTGCTTCCATTGCATAGGATCTAAATGATAGTTTTGCTTGCACTTATATGATCTAGGATAAAAGAATGGAGAAATTCAAGTTTCCAACAATGAGTGATAGGACTTGGGCCAATCATCAAACCCAATTGGCTTGAAAGCACAATTATCTAATATTAATAAGTGTGCGAGTGTAGTTTGATATTTGATTTAATGTACAACACTTAAGATTGATAAGCAATAGATTCAAGGTGCCTTTTTAGCATTAAATGAAATTTGAAGCATTTGTTTATAAGATGCATTGGAAAACTACTCGTTTAGATACAGGTTCCTTGAGAATCAATTGGTATATCAACCATTAGTAGCAAGAAGTACAACTACTCATTGGAGGCCAAGCACCTCAGACCAATTGATCTAGGTGGTGACTGGTGGTTATTGCAAAAAAAAAAAAAAAAAAAACAACTTGTTTGAGCAATGCAAAGTTATTGCCAAAAATATCTCTTACCATTTATGTAATTTTTCTTTATTTGACTCAAAAGCAAGGGCACAAACCACTATTAACTCCTATTAATTTTGAAAATATTTTAGGCCACTTTAAGCTCATGTTTTTTCTTCAAATAAATTTTTGACCAAATTACAAATGAATAAAATCGATTTTAAGAACATTTTTAATAAATGAAAGGTGCCTTTTAAAAAAAAAAAGTTTTAGTGCACCAATTTTACATAAATGAGTCCCTCGAGGTCTTCAAAGCACTTATATCATTATGACATTTCTTGATTGACTTAATTTCCTTCAAAATTCAACATCAAAGTTTAAAAATTTTATTAGTCATATAATCTTATTTTGTGATAATCAAAATATTATTAAGACAAAACACAGAGTGAAAAATAAAAAAATAAAAAAATCTCAATCCACAATATGTGAAAATAAATTCAAATAGATGATCTCATCACTTATTTGATATCATTATTAATTAAATATAAAATTATCAATTTTAATATAAAATATAATATAAAAAAGATTATAGTAAATAGGGAGCGAAGTTTTTTCAGGTATTAAATTACTATAAAATAAAATATAAAAAGATTATTAATTATTAATAACATTTGATAAATCTATCTTCATTGTGAGCTTCCATTGGAGCGAGAAAATTCAAAAACTAAGGGCTTGTTTGGCCATATTTTTTTAAATTTGTTTTTAAAAATTGATTTTTATTCTTCAACTTAAAAACAATTTTTTAAAAACAAGTTTTATAAAACATATTCAAATGGGTCTATATTTTCCTTTTGTTTTTCAAAACTATAAAAAATAACTCTTACATATTATCTAAAAATTGCTCTTTATTTCACTTTGTTTTTAAAATTTATTTTTAGAAAACAACAACCAAATAGTATTAGAAATTTAAAAAAAGTATAAGTAATTTATAAATATAAATTTTTTTATCTAATTTTAATTATATTGGATTATTTTTCTTAAGCATTTTTTCTTTTTTACTTTCTGAAATGAAACATAACTTTAAATAGAAAATTTTAATAAATTTTCTCAATCTTTTTCTTTTGTTAGAATTGTGATAACATTTTCTCACTATTTTAGATTAATTTATTATACATACAAGGCAAACTTAGAGGTTGAAGGGCCTTGAAATTTTCATCTTGCCTATCTCTCCAATGGAAAATCAATAGTGTTATTGACAGTGGCGTGCATGGCATGTCACGAGTCAGCTGGCTTCTAAGTGGCATATATATATTGTCTTTTTCTTTTAAGTGATATTTTAAATTTAAAGCAAATAATTTCTTGTTTTGTTTTAAATTCCTTTTAGCTTGGTGTTGATGATAATGATTTTGGAGAGTGGACCTGGAAGTAGGACACTTCATTTTAGATGCTGGGTAAGTTATATAGTATTTATAATATAATATTTGAATGTTTTTTTCTAAAGGTAGTTTTTAAATTTTTATCACCGATTGTATTTTTATTTAAATTATTTTTAATGTAAATATTTTTTAAAAATATATTTTTAGAAGAATCACTTATCAAATATTTATTTAAAAAACACTATAAATTTTTTTTCAACATGAGTGATTTTTTTTTAAATATTTCTTAAATTTTGCTTAATACTTAGGATGTGATTGACAATTGTTTTCGACAATAATTTATGTTATCTAGTAAAAAAAAATTAGAAAAATATGTTTGATAAAAAAACTATTTTTTATTTTTTATATTTTATTTTAAGAACGAAAAATAGAGTGTTTTCAAATAACATTTTAAAATTATTTTTAAATTATTTTCATTTGTTTTCTATGGATTGTTTAAAAAAATAATTATACAAATATGTAAAATGATTAAAAATAAAACATGAAATATAAAAATAATTTGAAAACATATTTAAAATATTTAAAATATGTTAAAAATATTTTAAATTTTCAAACAAACTTTCATTAGAAAAAAATATTAGAGAACAATTTTCAAAAATTATTTTTAAAAATAATTATCAAACATGTCCTTAATTTTTATTTTCAAAAACACTTTTTGGGATGATACTAACCGATTGTTGGACTTTTCTCTAAAGATATTTAATATAAACAAGTATGAATATAAAATATTATATTTTCAAAACTAGATTCATAGCTATCATTTGTTTAAGATTTCTTTTTTTAAAAAAAACTATATGCTATTTTAGATCTTACATATATTTGTATTATACTTTGAATGTATCTGTATTATATTTGATAAGAGTGGTTTGTGGTTTGTGGTTTGTTGATCTCAAATTGTCTGATTACATTCCATGAGTTCATGAAGTAACCAGCGAAAGGAGAAGTTGAATCCCTTCAATAAAATTTATTTTGTTTTTTGATTATTCCTTCCATGTGGGATACAATGAAGCAAAATAATAAATTGAGAGGTCCAATGCATTTTATGCCTTAAGCATTCATTCCAATTTTACATTTATCATCTTTTTAGATTATGTTTGATTTCAGAAGGTACTTAAAAAAAAAAAAATATTAAAGAAATGACTTTTCTTATATTTGATTTCATTATAAAAAACATAAAAATATATATATATATATATATAATTAAAATCTGGTACAACTTAAGGTTGGCCAAATATTTAGGTGGACTTGATTTTTAATACTTGGGTTAGGTTTGAATTAGGTATTTTTAATTTGAACTCAATTTGGGTGAGGTTCAAAGCAAAGTTCAAATAATCCAAGTTACTTGATTTAATATTTTATAATATATATTATCATATATAATAATATTTTATAATATTTTTTTATACTATTTTAAACTTATTTAATTAATTTTTTCTTTTTCATGCAAAGATTAAGTAATTTAAAAATATAAATTTTTTATCTAATTTTAATTATATTGGATTTTCTTTCATTATTTTTTATAGTAAAATCAAAAATTATTTTTTTAAGCATTTTTTTCTTTGTACTTTCTTAAATTAAATGTAACTTAAAAGAGAAAATTTTAATAAATTCTCTCAAAAAATCTTTTTTGTTAGGATTGATATAACATTTTCTCACTATTTTATATTAATTTATTATATATATACATGGCAAACGTAGAGATTGAAGGGCCTGGAAATTTTCATCTTGCCTATCTCCCCAATGGAAAAGCAATAGTGTTACTGATGGTAGCTGCATGGCATGTCACACATCGGCGGGCTTCAAAGTGGTATAAATATATATATATTGTCTTTCCTTTTTAGTGATATTTTAAATTTCAAGCAAATAATTTCTTGTTTTGTCATAAAGATGGGAATAATGCTGGAGACATAGACCCGGAAGTAGGAAACTTCATTTTGGATGTTGCGTAAGTAGGAAACCTAATTATGTTTTTAAACTATTTAACTCATTTTAAATTTGTTTTAAAATAAATAAATGAATTGGATTATATACATATTTGATTGAAACATTAATCATATAGATGTATACAAGGTCTAAATTTAATTATTAAATAAGAAACTTTCATTATTAAATAGGTTAAATGGGTTACATGAGTGTTACCTACTTAATAATCAGGTAGTATTTGGAAAAGTGAAATATGATTGAAATTAATGATTTTTTTAGGTACAATGGAAGATATTAGAGGTTATTGTTATTTCTAAGATAAAAATATTGGTAATCATGAAAAATTTACTTTGGATTTGTTTTATTCCTAGAAAGAATATATTCAGGAAAGAAAAATGTTAAGCAAAAATGATTTTCTTATATTTGGTTTTATCATAGAAAGTATAAAAGAAAGAAAAATATAATTGAGATTAGTAAAAAACTTATATATTTTAATTTTATTTAATCTTTTAGAGTTAAATAAGTTTAAAGTAATCTATAAAAATTATTGATTGACTTCAAATTTATTTATTTATTTATCTTTCACTTTTCTTTTCCTTTACTTTTTCTCTCTAGTTTTTTTCATCACACTTTCCCTCAAACTTTCTTTGAACCAAACATAGCTTTTAAGTATTTGAAATCAATGAGAGATAGCTAGGCACAATACATATTAATAGTTTAATAATTGCTTGTTTTGATCCATCTCGGAATATATTATAATTTATTGAGTGAAAAGAGAAGTTTCATTTTAGCATTAAAAGTGCTTCGCAACTAGTTTATTGTATACTACCTTGTCTATACTCAGTTTTCTCGTATTTTCTAGTTGTTTTTTACTGCTAGTGTCATGAATAATTTTAATCTTGAGAACCTCTCAGGTATCTCTGAATGCAAGAGTGGATATGAGTTGAGCCAAATGATCAAAGTTGCAGGGAAATCAAAGGTGTTACCCTATTTTGACCAATAAAAGTTTTAATGAAGTTAAAGTGGTTAGAGATATCCAAATGAGTTCAAATATACTTTATTAAAGTCTAGACTAAGATTTGGATGTCATTTTCCTATGTGAATAGATTGTATTTACATTTAACTACATTACTCTTTAATGTTGTATAACTTTGAAACTTAATCTTGGTTTTCAATGCTTCTTTTTGTTCTTTGTTTTGATTCAATTTTCATGTCATTTGAGTACTGGATTAAGCTTTAGGAGATGGGGGTCCTTACGACTTTCCTTTAGCCCATGAATAATTAATGATTTATTCAACTTTTAAGTTTGACCTCTTCATTTTTAATTAGAAAACTATAACTTGAAGCTGGAAAATTGGAGTTTAGGGGTTCCTTTGAGGGTATCCCAAGAACGTAATGATAAGAGCCATTTTAACTTGAGACGACCATTAATGAACCATTAATGCTATAATTTGGTAAGTAAATAGGGAGTGGATGCTTCAAGGATATCATAGATTGTCTATTTTTAGTTAGAATATCATACCTTGATGCTTGGAAATTGGAGTTTAGGGGTTCCATTGAAAGCATCTCAAGTGCTTAATGGTGAGAGTCATTTTCACTTGAGATGGTCATTATTGAACTCTTAACACCACAAATTGGCAAGCAAATGGAGGCTTTAAAGATTTCACAAGGAGGTTCAACTTGCAAGTGTAATGCATTGGGTTTAATTAAATTGTACTTGTATTGAAACTTCTCCAACTAAGAGAACCTATAGGTAGTCTTGGTTGTGATAACTTAATTGGACTTTTCATGGAAATAAGGGAGTCCATGGAACCACTCATCCTTTTTTTCTGAAAATTCATTAACCTCTTTTTTATTTTATTTTATTAATTGAGTGAAAGAGTTAGCCCAAAAAATTTTCATTCATCTTTCAAACCTTTCCATTTCTCATGCACCATAAAGCTACCATTAAAGATTAGTGGGGGACCATCAAATTAAAGATTTGTGACCCCAACTCAACATGTCCTAATCGGACCAAACATAATGCAGTTGCTGTCAGTGTTGAGAGGCATGGGAGCGAGAATCCATATGCTAATATCAAAGACTTGGAGGAAATCTATTTCACCTTCCAATTTGGAAATGTTTTAGTGGATTATTTTCTATGAAATTCGCAATGGTTTTTTAGTGTGATAAATTATTCTTTTCCCGAATTGACTTAGTAGAACAAATTAAAAGAAAAGAATTCCCACCAACAAGATTCATGCCTCAAAGGAATCACTCAAGGTCCTATGTAGAGACGCAGCCCAAGTGAAAGATGGATCTATGCAAGCCCATAAACACAAACCCAATCCATTGCTTCAATGCCTTGAAGATATAGTAGCTCAAGGAGTGGATATTTTAAGTGAAGGATGAACCTCTAAGCACTACACGTCAGTCTCCTAATACCAGTAAAATCTTGAATTACACGTCATTTACTTTTAATGACCCTAGCATTTAGAGTTTCAACAATCTTGGGATTGCATAATGGGCATAAAATCTGTAACCTTTCTCAATATTCTACAAATTAACAACTCACTATTCTAGAATCTAATATTCATTCACGTGGGTTATATAATTTGGTGTTGCACATCCCTAAACATGTAGATGTTTTAGACTTGGTTTTCTACTTGTTCATAACTGAAAAGGAGTCTTTGAGATTGCCTTACAAGGCACTTGGTTTAGGATATATGAACACTTCTTAATGCTTCAATCCATAATAATCCTAGTAAGGTTGCATTACACAACATCGACCATACCATATCCATAAGAGTATGATTTCTTCTTTCAACTACATCATTTTCTTGAGGAGTACCCGACATGTTATATCAAGCAACAACTATACCATACTCTTGAAAATGCAAGGAAAATGATTCTAGAATATTATGTTTTGTTTGATTGTATCTTTTGTAGTATTGACCACCACGATCAATTTGTATCGCTTCAATTGTCTTTTCAAGCTAATTCATTTGGAAAATTTTAGTATCTAATGCCTCTATCTTTTTACCAATAAAATAGACAACAAAAAGAGAAATATGATGAATAAAGGTTATAAAATATCTCTTCCCAGTTAAGGTAAAATGAGAAATGGGTCACATATATTTTAATGAATGACTTCTAGAAGCTCTTGACTCCTGGTAGTACCTTTATTTCTAGATTTTATTAACTTCCTTTTAGCACAATTAATGCAAACACCATGATCTCAAAAGTCTAAAGTGGTAGAGCTTCTTCTATAACTAACCTCTCTAGTCTTTCTTTAGAGGTGTGGCCTAAATGTCTATGCCACAATGTTACAGAATTATTGTTAAGATATTAGTACTCACATTCACAGACTAGGTAAAATTTGGATGAGGAATTAAAAGACAAAGATTATCCATTAACGAACTAGAACCAATAAGGTAAGTGTTATAAAATAAATTTGAAGAGAAAGCATTTGTGGAAGTGCCTAATTAGTTGCAACCAATGTTGGAAGAATTTAAAGACTTCAATGCCAGTGATTTACTTGATGGTTTGCCTCCAAGGCGTGACATCCAACATGATATTGGTTTAGTCCCAAAAGCAAACTTGCCTAACTTACCACTTTACAGAATGAGCCCAAAAAAGGTGAGATTTTGCAAGAAAAGGATTTATTTTCGAAAGCATGAACCCATGTGCAATCCCAACCTTGCTTACTACAAACAAAGATGGTAGTTGGCATATGTGCAGAGATAGTTGTTCTATAAATTAAATAAGATCAATGTAAAGTATTGATTTTCGATTTTGTGCTTAGATGACGTCTTGGATCAGTTGGAATGTTCAAAATTGGTTTTGGAAATAGATTCACCAGAATTGCATAAGACTAGGGGATGAATGGAAGACAACCTTTAAAATTAAAGGAAGATTGTGTGTGAATGGATGGTCATGCATTCTGGATTATCAAATAGGCCAAGTACTTTCATGCAGCTCATGAATCAAGTGTTAAGACCTTTTGTTGGGAAATTTGTTATTGTACATTTTGACAATATTCTGATTTATAGCCAGAATGCGTAAGAACACATTCAACCCTTGAGAGAAGTTCTAATAGTGCTGCAAGAAAATAAATTATTTATTAATTTGAAGAAGTGCGGTTTTATGACCAACAATTTGCTATTTCTCAAATATATGATTAGTTCAGAAGGAGTTCATGTTGACAATGATAAAGTTCAAGCTCCACAATGTTGAGATATTAGGAATGCTTTCCTTATATCATTCTTTCCTTATATCATTTAGTGTTGAGATATTAGGAATGTTTAGATATTAGGAAAGTTGAGATATTATGAATATTGAGATATTAGGAATATTGAGATATTAAGAAAGTTGAGATATTAGGATATTAGTTATTATTTCCTTATATCATTCTTTCCTTGTATCATTCTTTCCCATTCTTAGAATGGTGATTACCCTCTATATATACTCTGTACATGAATGAATGAAAGAATGAATGAAAAAACTACCATTTATCAATTTGAAGATGGTATCAGAGCCATGGAACTGAAATCCTAGATATTTGGTCGCTATGGTAGTCCAACAGCAATCAACCATCCTAAGACAAGCCCTAATATTGATAAGTCAACCTTCAAATGCACTCACTGCAATAAGACTGATCCCACTAGTCTGGATATCCCACAATTTCAAAGCAACGACTCTTGGTATGACCAGGAAAACAATGAGGAACCGAGGGTTTGAACCATGGACCTTTAAATCATGTTTAGGCTATCAACACTTTGTTATTAATGATAATAATCGTGATCAGCGGAAGAAGGATTCCAAGAAAACCTCGATTACAACTATTGCCGAAATAAAAACAAAGGCTAATGTTGCTGAGAAAGCCTTTGCATTGGTAGCCGCTACAAATCATGGTGGTAAGTTTCTAAATACTTTTACACCTGTTATTAATAGTGCATAGATAATTGATTCTGGTGCTACAAATCATATGACTTTTGATTCTAGATAGGTTTCACTCCTTAGACCTTCTTCACAAAAAATTGTTTCCACAACCAATGGTAACACAACCCCAGTCATTGGGGAAGGATCCTTAACTCTTACTGATACTTTGAATTTGAATTCTGTTTTAGTTGTTCCATCGTTAGATTAAAATCTCTTTTCAGTTTCTCAAATCACTGTAGCCTTATCTTGTATTGTCATTTTTTGGCTTAAATTTTGTGTGATTAAGGACATCCAAACAAGACAGACGATTGGTTGTAGTATTAAGCGGGGAAAACTCTATTACTTGGACTTGTAGTCAAAGGATTCAAATAAGTTACAACAAGCCTTGATGGCAGATGGATTTGAGGGGGAAAAGAAAAAAATATGAAATTTGGTTGTGGCATTGATGTCTGGGACATGCTTTCTTTGATTATTTTAAAAAATTGTTTCCTAGTTTGTTTACAAAGAGTGATAATTCTAGTTTCCGTTGTGATATTTGTGAATTGGCTAAAAGCCATCATGCTTCGTTTCTGTTAATTTTGAATAAAAGTCTGTTTCCTTTTATGGTTATACATTCTGATGTTTGGGGCCCATCCAAAGTCCCAACTTTGAGTGGCTCACATTGGTTTGTTACTTTTATTAATGATTGTACCAGAATGACATGGTTATGCTTGATGAAGACCAAAGATGAAGTGAACTTGTTGTTTCAAAAATTTCATAAAATGATTGAAACTCAGTACAATGCAAAGGTTCGGGTTCTGTGTAGTGATAATGGTGGAGAATATCAAAGTTATGATCTTCAAAAGTATTTGGAAGGACATGACATCATTCATCAGACTACTTGTTCCAATACACCCTAGTAAAATGGAGTCGCTGAATGAAAAAATCGGCACTTATTAGAGGTTGTTTGTGCTTCCTTGATAGCAGCAAAAACACCGATATCTTATTGGGGAGAAGCAATCACATCTGTCGCATACTTGATCAATTGGGTACCTTCCAGCTCAATTAACTTCCAAACACCTCTCCAAGCTCTTACTAATTTCGTAGTTGCCCCAACCGTCCCAAATCTACCTTCTCATGTTTTTGGTTGCGTGGCATTTGTGCATTTACACAAACACCAACGCACCAAGTTAACTTCCCATGCATTGCAATGTGTGTTTGTTGGATATGCATTGCACAAAAAGGGATATCGATGTTACCATCCTCCAACTTGACGAATGTATATTACAATGGATGTGGTGTTTCATGAAGATTCGATGTATTTTTCATCTGAGTCTGAACTTCAGGGGGAGTACCATAAGGAAATTCAAACTCTCGATTATGATTATCATATCTCTGAGGAGGATGAATCTGGACAATCTGAACTAGTGAACCAAGAAGCGGGTGAGTTGGATATGAGTGGTCAACAATTTGGGTCCAAAGATGTCTTCACTGAAATACCAAACCAATCGTCGTCTGTTGAGGGTGTTCTTAATTTGGAACCTGATCCATTCATGAAACGGTTACCACACCGTCATAATAGAGGTATTCCTAAACCCACATATGAACCTGAATTGTCTACCAAAGTTAAATATCCCATGAGCAACTATGTGTTTAACCATCGTTTGTCTGAATCAAATAAGTCATTTGTAAATCAATTATCTACTGTAGCTATTCCTAACAGTGTGCAGGAAGCCTTAGTTGATCCAAGGTGGAAAGCAGCCATGAATGAAGAGATGAAATCATTGTAGAAGAATGAAACATAGGAACTCATAGAATGTCCACCAAGAAAGAAGCCAGTTGGATGTCGTTGGATCTATACGGTGAAGTACAAGACAGATGGTAGTATTGAACGATTTAAAGCAAGACTGGTAGCAAAAGGGTACACTCAAACTTATGGAATTGACTACATAGAGACATTTGCACCTGTAGCTAAGATCAACATAGTTTGAGTATTACTGTCTTTAGCTGCAAACCTAGATTGGCCATTGCAACAATTCGATGTGAAAAATGCCTTTCTACATGGCGAGTTATCTGAAGAAGTATATATGGATCTTCCACTAGGATGCATGGTGTTAGAAAAGCAATGTCAGAAAGTGTGCAAATTGAAGAAGTCATTGTATGGGTTGAAGCAATCCCCGAGAGCATGGTTTGGAAAGTTCACAAAGTCAATGAGAGCTTTTGGCTATCGTCAAAGTAATTCAGATCACACTTTGTTCCTAAAAAAACAACATGGTAAGATTACGACACTCATCGTATATGTGGATGACATGGTAGTTATAGGAAATTATCTTGAAGAAAAAAAAGCTTTGCAAAATTATCTATCTAGAGAATTCGAAATGAAAGATCTAGGTCATTTAAAATACTTTCTTGGGATTGAAGTTTCTCGATCAAGTGAAGGATTTTTTCTATCTCAAAGAAAGTATGCCTTAGATCTTTTATAGGAGACTGGAATGTCGGGATGTCAACCTGTTAATACACCAATAGAAGAAGGTCTGAAATTGTGTGTTGAGCCTAATCAAGTATCAACCGATAAGGGAAGATACCAGAGACTTGTGGGGAGATTAATGTACTTAGCTTATACAAGACCAGATCTTGCTTATGCATTGAGTGTAGTGAGTCAATACATGCATAATCCTGGAGAGCAATATATGAATGCAGTCATGCGTATTTTGAGGTATTTGAAGAATGCTCTTAGGAAGGGAATTTTGTTCGCTAAAAATGTTGATCATCAGAGTATAGAAGTATATACTGATGCTGATTGGGCCAGTGCAGTGGATGATAGGCGATCTACATCTGGTTACTTTACCTTTGTAGGTGGTAATCTTGTGACATGAAAAAGTAAGAAGTAGAATGTCGTCGCTCGTTCAAGTGCAGAAGCGGAATTTAGAGGTATGGCTCTAGGACTTTGTGAGGCATTATGGCTAAGACTCCTCTTACAGGATTTAGGTTACCTATCTAGGCAACCAATCCGATTGTTTTGTGACAATAAAGCCGCATGTGACATTGCTCATAATCCAGTACAACATGATCGTAGAAAGCATGTCGAGGTGGATAGATTCTTCATTAAGGAAAAGTTGGATGATAAGATTGCGGAATTGCCTAAGATTCGATCATAAGATCAATTGGTTGATATCCTCACCAAAGCTGTCTCAAGTCAAGTGTTTTCAAAATTTTTAGACAAGTTGGGCATGTGTGTCTATGCACCAACTTGAGGGGGAGTGTTGAGATATTAGGAATGCTTTCCTTATATCATTCTTTCCTTATATCATTTAGTATTGAGATATTAGAAATGTTTAGATATTAGGAAAGTTGAGATATTATGAATATTGAGATATTAGGAAAGTTGAGATACTAGGATATTAGTTGTTATTTCCTTATATCATTCTTTCCTTGTATCATTCTTTCCCATTCTTAGAATGGTGATTACCCTCTATATATACTCTGTACATGAACGAATGAAAGAATGAATGAAAAAGCTACCATTTATCAATTTGAAGACACAAGAGTAGCCTACACCAAAAATTGTGATGAAAGTACACCACTTTCATGGTTTGGCGACCTTTTATCAAAGATTTATAAAAAAAAATTAGTACCATAACGACACTAATAATAGAGCATTTGAAGAAAGGGAGATTTAGTTGGAGTGATGAAGCAAAGACTTTGCTTTGATTAAAGAAAAGCTTTGCACCACACTAATATTGGTTTTACCAAGTTTTGAAAAGCTATTTGAGGTAGAGTGGGAAGCAAGCATTATTGGAATTGGAGTTGTTTTATCTCAATGTGGACGACTAGTGGCTTTTCTCAGTAAAAATTAAGTCAAGTAAGGCAAAAATGGAGTACCTACAATCAGGAATTATATGCAATTGTACAAAGCATTAAAGTATTGGGAACATTATTTGATACAGAGAGAATTTATATATTATATTTTCACTATCAAGCTTTGAGGTTCATTAACTGTTGAAAGCATTTAGATAAATTTCATGTTGGTTGGTCAACTTTTCTGCAAGATTTTTCTTTTGTTACACGACATAAATCTGGAGCACTAAATCGAGTTGTTGATGGTCTTAGTTGTCGGGCTATATTACTTGTGATAATTAGGAATGAAGTTGTTGGTTTTGAATGTTTAAAAGAGTAATACACAGAAGATGATGATTTCAAAGAAATCTAGAACAAATTAATTCAAAGGCAGCTTGCCAGTGAGTTTCATATTCATGATAGTTGTTTATGTTCTGGAAATTGTTTATGCATTCCTCGAGTATCTTTATGAGAAAAGGTTATTTGAGCCTTCCATGGTGGAGGCTTAAGTGGACATTTGGGAAGGGATAAAACTGTGACCAGTATTGAAGGACGTTATTATTGGCCACAATTAAAGAGAGATACTAGTAATTTTGTCCGAAAATGCTACACATGCCAAGTAGTAAAGGGTCAAGCTCAGAATACTGGACTTTACATGCCTTTACCAGTTCCAAATGCTATTTGGGAAGACTTGTCAATGGATTTTGTCTTAGGAATTCCTATACTCAAAGAGGAGTGGAGTTTGTTTTTGTGGTTGTTGACAAGTTTTCAAAAATGGTTCATTTTATTCCTTACCAAAAAACTTCTGATGTCTCACATATAGCAAAGTTGTTCTTTTGCAAAATTGTTAGATTGTATGGGGTTCCTTAATCTATCTCCTCCAATTGAGATGCTAAGTTTCTTAGTCATTTATGGATCACTCTTGGAAAGATGTTTGATACCTCACTGAATTATAGTAGCACTACACACTCACAGGCATATGGTCAAACTGAGGTAATAAATAGGACTTTGGGAAATTTGATTCATAGTATTTGTGGAGACAAGCCTAAACACTGGGATTTTGCATTTGCTTAAGCAGAGTTTGCATGCAATAATGTTGTTCATAGCACAACAAGAAGGTCTCCCTTTGTATTAGATATGAAGAAGTCACCAAAGCATGCTTTAGATTTGCTACAATTATCGAGGGCTCTTCGTTTGAGTACTATAGCAGAACATATGGTTGAGAAGGTTCAAGCAATGCAAGCAGAAACAAAGATGAGGCCAGAAGAGGTAAATGGCAAGTATAAAGTAGCAGTTGATAAACATCATCGACACAAAAGTGTTTCAAGTAGGTGTTATGGTGATGGTATGTTTACACAAGGAAAGGTTTTCTGCTAGAAATTATAAAAAGTTGAAGCCGAAGAAATATGGACCATTTCAGGTGTTAAGGAAAACTACTAGAAGACATGGGAATTTTTAAGACCTTCAATGTTTTTTATTTGTATGAGTATCATTCATCTAACAAGGCGACTAGTTTTATCAAGATTGTGACTCAAGATTGAATTTTGTTCAAGTAGAGGGGACTCCGAAGAAAATAGTCAAGTCAGTTTTAGAATAATATTTAAATTACCTGGGAAACTTGAGACTTATAATATTTGATTACTAATAGTAGATATTTGAGATTTTATTTCCTCAATGTTGGAAGTTGTGAAGACATTGAAGGGTTATTAAGATAAACTGGAGGAAAAAATGGTGGAAAAAGATCCTTTGTCTTGTTCTGAATTTTTAGTCAATGAAAATCTCTTCTTGAGAGTTTCTTTAGTGGATTCCAGATTTTCTTGGATTAGACATATTCTATCCTCTTTTCTTTCTTGCTTATTGCTATATCACTCATTAACAAGTCTAGTCATTTTTTAAAATAATTTGAACCTCGGATAGTAACCTCATTAATACAAAAAACTTATGAATAAAAATTGGTTTAAAATAATTATAGTTTCTTTATTGTATATTAATAGACAAACACCCGCATCAGCAGATGATTCTTCTCCTCTCTAACAAATGCTGTTATGATTAGTTAGAAGATGGTTAGGTGGTTTAATAGATGGTTAGATGGTTAGATTAGTTATACTATAATATATATATATATATATATATATATATATATATAGCCATTGGTCTACTGTAAAAACTGTAAAATAGAAACAGATTCTTCATTCTTGCTAATTTGTGCTTGAGCATTTTCATGGTATCAGAGCCATAGGCTCCTGAATTTTTTTTTATTTTTTATTTCTCTCCCGGCAAGACGATCAAGAAATCTCCAACAACTCTTTCTGCTACAACTTTCTTCTGATATACATCATCTGTAGATTACCTTCCACTTTTCTTACTCACCTCAAGAAAGCTTCAAGAACATACTGTACCTAGTTTCCGATGGCTTCATCAACACAAACCACGCAGGAGATTGTCTCTTCTCAGGTAACCTCTACCCTGAACATGAGCATGCTGAACCATTCTCTTCTTATCAAACTAGATAGAGATAACTATATCCTTTGGCACACACAAATGGAAAATGTGATATATGCCAATGGATTTGAGGACCATATTGAAGGTCTGAGACCATGTCCTCTAAAAATAATATCCATCGGTGAAGTGAACCCAGATTTTCTGATTTGGAGGAGATATGATCATATGATCCTGAGTTGGATCTACTCCTCTCTCACCCCAGATGTTATGGGCCAAATTGTTGGGCTACGAATATCCCATGAAGCATGGGCAGCCCTCCAATAAAGCTTCTCTGCTTCCACTAAAGCAAGAACAATGCAGTCGAGACTTGCTTTTCAAACAACCAAAAAAGGCCCTCTCACCATGATGGAATACATCCAAAAACTCAAACACATCTTTGATAGTCTAGCAGCTATTGGAGAACCAGTGCCAGAAAAGGATCAAATCCTTCAATTACTAAGTGGACTAGGGGCTGAATATAACCCCATCGTGGCTTCTCTCACAACTAGAGGTGATCATCTTCAGCTTCATGCGGTACATAGCATCCTTCTTACTCATGAACATAGGCTGCATCTTCAAACCACGGCTACTAAAGAAGACCTCCTCATTGCCAATATTGCAACTCATAACATACCACAAAGGTCACAGTCCAGCAAACCCTCTCAAGGGAAACCACCTCAGTCATTCATGCCAACCCCACGACCTGACACTCTTCCAGATTCAAGACAGCAACATCCTCAAGGATATCGCCCTAACCGATTCAACAATAATCGATCCCGGAGAAATAATCGACCATAGTGTCAGTTATGTGGCAAGTTTGGGCACATGGTCCTCTCTTGTTATCACAGATTTGATGTGAATTATCAAGGGCCACATGCACCAGCCTCATCAACATCTCAAACTAGTCCCACTCCTCCTACTCAAGCCATGATGGCAGCACTTTCCCCAGCATCAACGGACTCCTGGTTTTTAGATTCAAGCGCCACCCACCATCTCTCCCACATGGCTGCTAATATCCACAATGGTACTCCACACAATGGTACTGACTTTGTGATGGTTGGCAATGGTAAGTCCCTACCCATAACCCAAGTTGGTCATTCCTTTCTCCACACTTCTACTAAACCCTTTGTCTTACACAATGTGCTTCATGTTCCACAACTCACTTCAAATCTCATCAGTGTGTCAAAATTCTGTACTGATAATAATACCATTCTTGAATTTTATCATTCTTCATTTTTTGTCAAGGACAAAGATACTAAAGTGACTCTTCTCCAAGGCCAACTTGAGCATGGATTCTACAAATTTCCTACCTCATATATCAGCTCACCTACTGCCAGTTCTAAACATCAAGTGTTTCTCATAAAAACTCAGCCCACTACTATGTTGTGGCATCAACGAGTTGGCCACCCTTCTGCTATAATACTTCAAAAATTTTTTCATACATGTAATATTTCATATAACTCAAATAAAATAGTTGATGTTTGCAATGCTTGTTGTTGTGCCAAAAGTCACAAAATTCTTTTTTCTTTGTCCACTTCCCGAGTCTCCTCTCCTCTTGAACTCATCCATGCAGACTTGTGGGGACCAACACCTGTTCCTTCTTCCATAGGTGCCTGGTATTTTCTGTTGCTCATGGATGATTACTCTAGGTTTTTATGGTTATATCTACTCCCCACCAAGGACTTTAAAACTCTTGTTGAAAACCAGTTTCAGACCACTATTAAATGCCTTCAAACAGACCATGGTGGAGAGTTCACTGTCCTCACTCGATTTCTATCTCTTCATGGTATACTCCATTGATTTTCTTACCCTTATACACCTGAACAAAATGGCCGGGTCGAACGCAAGATGCGCCATGTTGTAGAAACCATGCTCACTTTTCTTTACACAGCTGCCCTTCCATCCAAATTTTGGTCCTATGCTTTCACTACAACAGTTACCCTTATCAATTGCATGCATTCTCATTTGCTTAATTACAGCTCCCTATTTTATCTTCTTTACAAACACCCGCCTAATTATTTCCATTTCAAAGTCTTTGGTTGTCTTTGTTATCCACACCTCAGACATCTAAACTCCAACAAATTTCAGCCACGGTCCACACCCTGTATCTTTCTTGGTTATGAAACATCTCACAAGGGTTATTTTTGCCTTAATCCTACAATTGGCAGAGTGTATATCTCTAGGCATGTAGTCTTTGCAGAGACTGCATTTCCATTTCAGGCATTGACTTCTCCTTCCCACCAATCATCTCACTTTCCTGTCACTCCAGCATTTCCTTTTCCTCCATCTCCTGTTCTCTTCCTCTCTACAACCAGCTTTCCTCCAGTTATCCCATCCCAACCTGCTCCCACATCACCTCTATCCAGCTCTTTGTCTTTACCCCCACTCATTCAGGTGCCATTTGTGGATGAAGCAGCTGAGATTTCTACTGCTCCACTCCAGGATTCCACAACTCCAATTCCTGGCCATCCTATGATTACCATATCCAAATATGGTATCTGTAAGAAGAAGACCTATCTTACCTCACTCATAGCTGAGCCACATACTGTCAAACAGGCTCTTCAAGACCCTAACTGGAAGCTTGCTATGGAACAGGAATATCAGGCTCTATTGAAGAATCAAACTTGGTCTTTGGTGCCACCTCCGTCTAAGGCCAAAATTATTGGGTGTAAATGGGTCTTCAAACTCAAACATAAACCTGATGGCAGCATTGACAGGTACAAAGCTTGGCTGGTTGCCCAAGGTTTTCATCAAACCTATGGCATTGATTTTTTTGAGACATTCAGTTCAGTTGTGAAGCCTTGCACTATTAGGCTTGTTCTCTCCATTGCCGTCTCTTCCAACTGGCCTATTAAACAACTAGATGTCCACAATGCTTTTTTAAATGGAGATCTTCAAGAACAGGTGTTCATGATGCAACCTCCAGGCTTTGAAGATAGCTCTTGCCCCACTCAGGTTTGTCGTCTACAGAAGGCTCTCTATGGCCTTAAACAAGCGCCTCGAACTTGGTTCCACAAGCTCAGCTCCTTTCTCTTACAGCTGGGATTCCAATACTCAAGGGCTAATGCATCTTTATTTTATTTCCACTCTGCATCTGATATTATCATCATTTTAATCTATGTGGATGATATTCTCATTACTAGCAGTAATCCACCACAGGTCCATCATATCATTTCTCAGCTTAGCTCCCATTTTGCTCTTCGAGACCTTGGGGATATTAGCTACTTCCTTGGCATTGAAGTCACCCGGCTTCCTCATGTTCTTCATCTCAATCAACAACGCTACATACATCAGCTACTTGAGCGTGCTGATCTTCTTGGGGCCAAATCTGCTAGCACACCTGGTGTTTTGGGAAAATTGTTATCAGCAACAGATGGAGAACCTTTATCTGCTCTTGATGCTACTCACTACCGCAGTCTTGTGGGTGCTCTTCAGTACATCACTCTCACAAGACCATAAATCTCATTTGTAGTGAATCGAGCTTGTCAATACATGGCTCATCCTACCACTTCTCATCTGCAAGCTGCTAAACGCATACTCCGCTATCTCAAAGGTACTGCTACTCATGGTCTTTCTATCCATGCCTCACCATCTTGGTCTCTTCAAGGCTATACCGATGCGGATTGGGCTTCATGTCTCGATGATAAAAGAAGCACCAGTGGCTTTTGTCTTTTTTTTTTGGCACCAATCTCATTTCATGGTCCTCCACTAAGCAACGTGTCGTCTCTCGTAGTAGTGCAGAATCGGAGTACCGAGCACTTGTTCTTCTCGCCGTTGAGGTCTCCTAGGTTCAGTTTCTTCTCAAAGAGTTGTGCATTCCTCAACCGGATACTCATCTGATCTAGTGTGACAATATCAGTGCTGCTGCTCTTGCAGTTAACTCTGTCTTCCATGCCCGCTCCAAGCACATAGAGATTGATCTTCGCTTTGTCCGTGATAAGGTCCTCCGCAAAGAGCTTTTGATTCAATATGTTCTTTCTACCGACCAGTTGGCAGATGTCTTTACTAAACATGTTTCAAGCTATTAGTTCTCAGCCGCTCGTACTCGTCTCTCTATTGTCCCGAGACTTGTCATCTTGCAGGGGGATGATAGACAAACACCCGTATCAACAACTGATTCTTCTCCTCTCTAACAGATGCTGTTATGATTAGTTAGAAGATGTTTAGGTGGTTCAATAGATGGTTAGATGGTTAGATTAGTTATACTGTAATATATATATATAGCCATTGGTCTACTGTAAAAATTGTAAAATAGAAACAAATTCTTCATTCTTGCTAATCTGTGCTTGAGCATTTTCATATATAACTATATTCTTATAAATTTTCTCACTAGGAAAATGAAATTTAAAACAAGCTACACTTAGTATTGTATTTATTAATGTATTGAATAATTTTTAAAAATTATTTAGAACTCGAAAAATAAATCTAATCACTATAGAAAATCATAGACAATAATTTTTCTATTATGAGTTATGACTTTACTATTTCTCATATATATATATATATATATATATATATATATATATATATATATATATATATATATATATGTATATATATACAATTATAATTTCTAATTATAATTTCTAAATTTTCTCCCTAGATAAATAGATTCTAAATTAAGTGAGACATAATTAGTACTTTAATCTTCTATATTTTTTAAGAATAATTTGAAATTCAAAAAATAGATCTAATTAATTATTGACTAAATTAAAAGTATTTAATAACACTATGTTTATAATTGACTACTAATTGTATGTATGTACTAAAAAACTTAATTCATTCAAATGTTAAAAACTTCATTTTTTAAATTCATTTTAAATAAAATATTATTAACAATTATTATTTTAAATTACCGTTATCTATTTTTAATAAAATAAATCAATCATGTTTTTATAAAGATATTAATATCCATATTTTTATAATATATATATATATATATTTTGTAAAAGAAAATATAATTTATGATTTTATTATAATATTGCTATTCATATTTGACTAAAAATAAAAACTACTTATTTTTAAAATCAAAATAAAAAATTTTAAAAACAACTTGTCCAAATAGTTTTTTATTTTATTTTTTTGAAAAATATTTTTAAAATAACTTGACAAACACTCTTTTTTTTAAAAAATACTATTTTTTTTTTTATTCTTTAACTTATCAATTTCTAAAACAAGTATAAGAATGACAACTTGTCCAAACAAGTATACTTTTCAACCTAAATTATACCTTTTTATAGAAATATGTTAGATTACTTTTCTTTTTTTAATTTATTATTTTGATCAAACCAATGTGGTTTGGTTTCATATTTAAAAAACTGAAAGTCTTAGAAAATCTATATAGATTGATCGGTTTGGAAAATGATACCATATTCCATATATACACTAAATTTTAACTAGGAAAATTCTACGGTCAATATATGGGTGTCATATGCTTTTCAAAATAAATACAAATGCTGGAATGATCTCTACTCCATCGTCTAATGCATGAAATGCAACATTCAAAACAATTCAGTACAACCAAGAAATGATAGGGCCTTCAAGAAAATCCAGAAAGGGATGAACAACAGCAAGAAAATCAATGGTTCCAGGTAATGGAATGTATCCAAAATTCAACTTGTACTCATGGCCACTCGTGTCTTGGCCTCTTTCGTAGTGTCAGAAACCTCATATTCTTGTACAACACTGGCGCATATGTTTATGCAATTACAGATATGAATCAAAGGGCTTCGATCTCCGTCCATTTTCATCCTGCAGGATTGATTAATCTAGAGCTGCTAACTCTTTGAAAGATCTCTGAATGTCTTGGCATACATGTTGTAGACAATTTTTTTTTCTTTCCAGGCTGAACATTTTTCACCACACGATCATACCATCACAGCTTGAAAATTTGAAGCATCCTACCTCCTCTCACTCACCAAGGTTTCAAAGAGGTCAAACCGTAGTGCAAATTGATCCATCAGGAAACAGAATTGAATCTGTTGGAAAAAAAAAAAAAAACAAGAAAAAAATTGAGGATTCAATAATGCTCTTGAACATTGACGAGCTAACAACAATCATTCACTTGTAAGCCATAAATTCAATTGCTTACTGATAGTAGAATCATGCGGGTGGATCGGGATCTTTTCTTGATTCAATTCAGTCAAATCTCAGCAGATGGCTTCAAGTTCCCCTCCATAAAGACTTTCACACTCGCTCTCACTTGTACTATGTGTTCTCTCCTCTCCACCCATCATCATCCAAAACTCATTGTATGGGGTCAAGATGTATTCCTCTACTAGAACATTTGGAAGGAAAATTTTACAATTGAGATGTTTGTCTCCTCTTGAATTTGATAGTTTGTTCTTAAGTTGAGATTCCTCCTTCCCTTTGATAAAATTCTGCAATTGAGATGTTCAAGTCATTTGAGCTTTTCACATTTAATTGCCTGAGCTTGTCGCCTTCAATTGTTTGAGCTTCAGATATTCCATCTAGATATCAATCAAACCCATAACTAAGGCATTACATTCACTACAACAAATAAGAGATTTTGCCATAAATTAATTTTTTGTTAAAAGAAAATATTTTGTGGTAGAATATTTTTTTTTCACAAATAAATATTTGTGGAGTTTGTTGTTGTGAACAATTATTTTTTACCAAATCATTTTTTCATAATAAAATACTAAGTGTACCACTCCCGCCAGCATTAATTGCCTCCCTTTTTTTTCTTTTTTTGACAAAATGGGCTATATTCCCTCCATGGCCCAACATTAAATGTCCACCCCCAGCTTGCAAAATGGGCCCTTAATCAAAGGTTGTGCCATAAGGCCCAACTACCACTTGGCTTAACCTCTTTGCTTTGGATGGTTGAGAAGAGGTTTATAAAGCACTTTATTTTTCCTCTTACTTTCGATGTGGGACAAGGTAAAGGGATTTAAAAGAAAAACTAACTTTGTTCCTACACAAGAGGGTTTGAACCACAAACCACAAGGTCATAATGGCATAACTACTCTATTGTGTTGCATCCATGTTTATATCAATATTTACAAGAAAATAAGTAAGTAGGCAATTTAAAAAATAATACATATATATAAATAAATCACATTTTTTTTTAAAAAAATTTGTTTTCGTATTAAAATATGATATTTGTTTTTTACCATTTTGAATATATTTTCATATTTAAATATTGTGTATATTTTGTTTAATAAATTTAAACCATTAATACATTTATATAAAATTGAATAAATAATATTATAAATATTATTTAATTTTTAATTATATATTTAAAATATTTTATAATTATTTTTAATTTTAATAAAATATAAAATATATATTTATGACGTCATTGATTCGACCATGGTTTGACCACGATTCGACCATCGATCTGACCAGTGAATCGTGAACCGGTAACATTTTAGGTTTAATATCCGATCCAATTCTGAAAACATTGCTTTTTAATTACCACAAAAGAAAATTGTGGCAATATGTCATTTTTTGCCCTAAAAAAAAGTTTATAGCAATATGTCATTTTTTTTTCAAGAAAATAATTATGGTAAAAGGTTACTTTTTTGCCAAAAAAAAAATAAAATAAAAATTCATGGTGAAAAATTACCATTTTACCATGATATAAAATTTCTATTGCTGCAAGGATTAAACCCATATAGGTTTCATGTGACTCACACGTAAAAGAACTAGTTGCATAACTAGCTTTTGTCAATGATGGAAAAGGTTACATACTATTCTAATACTTCCCAGTGACATGGGTTTTTTAAGCAAAGATTAATGGGTTTGACGTTTGGCTTACTCCTGTTTTTTCTTAAAACAGAAATTGAACTGAAAATTGGAAGGAGATTCTTCCCCTTCTAATTCCTTTAATTGTTGTTAGTATTTTTTTCCTCTAAAAAAGGCCTAGCAGAGTTTAGCTGCAGTTATTCAACATCTAGATTGATGACGAGATTTCTGCATTATATAAAAACAAGCTCTTAAATCATACCACAAATATTGATGTGTTGCTTTTCAGAAGTTCCTCAATGTGCAGTTGAATTTTCCCACCTTTTGGATCAGTTTCCTGAAAACAAATCAATAAATATCGTAAAAAAAAAAAAAAAAAAAAAACTGCAATCACCCAAGGAAATTGTCCCCTTTTGGAGCATCCAACATGGGTACTCTTTTAAGTGAAATCCATTCTTAAGAGCTTCACAAAATCATATGCAACAACGGATTTTAAGAAGCTGCAATGCATGGAAGGCATTAGCAAAAGCAATCAACACCTGAAAAGTGACCTTATCTAGTTAGTTTATGCCAAATTGCATATTACAATACTAATGCATGAAATGAAAACAACCTATACCTGAAAGTTAGCACCATCCAAGATAGGGTCTGGGGACACAAGGTCAAAAAGCCAGTTAATGAACAACCTGAAATATGGCCTTGGATGACACTCACAGTTACAAAAAAAAATCTATAAAACCCGAAAGATAGAGCGTAAAATTATTGCTACTAAAGATGCAGGAACATACATGCACCAAATATAAGACTCTCAAACCTTTGGCAAGAGGAGGAGTTTACTTGGTGCATGCTCCATTACACAGAACTGATAAACAAATAATAAACCATAAAACAAGTTCTGATAATGAACGTGTTAAATAATGTATTAAAAAAATATCAAGCTTTGCATACACATCTATTGCAAGAAATGACAAGTTCTACCCTGTTTGAGGTGAATGCAGTGATAACGATCCAGAATTCATTCCTTCCTAAGAGAGACAATATGCCATAGCAAGTTCCTGAAACCATAATTTTTCCAACAGAACCAACAAAAATTATTATGCCAATGCCACATAAATTTACAATTTCATCCTTAATAGATAGAACATCAAACAAAAGAGAGATATTACTGTGAGCAGTTGAAAAACCGATCTGACATATCATCCCCATGTAGAAAAACCTCTTTGTTGTAATTGTGAGATAAATTGGGCAATGGCGGTGTCATTTGTACCATGAAGTTTATATATCTGGTACCATCCAGCAAACAGCACGGTAATCAATGCGATTCAGCAAACAACACAATAATATTAAAATTAAATAATATTATTTAATTTTTTTTGTATCAAACTAGTTTAATGGAATAAAAATGATTTTTTTTTTATAAAACAAAATTTGGATTTTACGCCTATGGACTTGACTTTCAAAAAAGAGTAGCTAGGTAAAAATAAGAGAAGAAGAAGAATAAATCTTTAGAAAGAACATAGCAAAAGCTTACCAAAAGAAAGGTGGCTTACCAAAAGCTTGAGATGAATGTTTAGCATCTTCTACAACATATCCATTGAACAGATTTGCAAAGAAGGTCCAACCACTTGTGGATATGGTCTTCTTCTTCATCTGTGCATTAACATTAGTATCTTCTGGTACTGATTTGGTGTCACAGCATCTTTGAACATCTGGGTACTGTATCAATATTGGTGGACGATTGTGCTCGACGCCTTTTATACTTCTATCTTGTGGGATGGTTCTGTTGACAATCTTGGGCATAGATATAAGATGGAACCCACACTCTTTCACTTTCACTTGTTTACTACCCAAGTAACCATGAAATGAAGCCTTCAAATGTCTCCATTTATTTGACCAATACTGATTCGGAATAGCAACCTTCGGATAATATGCCACCCAGACTTCATTTAATTCATCACCATTATGGTGGCACAAATAACCCCTTCTAAACCAGAGTTCATCCACGGGCCAAAATTCAGGTGAAAGACCATTCATAGACCAGAATTTAGATGGTAGATCATCCAGAAATTCAAATTGATGGACATGGAAATTCAATTGACATGTTAAACTACAAGGATCTTCATTGGATTCAATTTGAAGTGGAACATAAACAGAGTATAAGGCAACTCCCAAGAAGTCGTTATTATGGTACCAATCCATAGGAAGCTCTATTGTTATTTCAGATCCTTTTTTCTGTTGGCTTATCCACTCTGGAATTCCATTATTTCCTGGAATAACAATTTGGATTCCCTTGCTCCAATAGGACCCGCATTCAAACTCCTGCATGAAAGAGTAGCGTAAATCTTATGTTTCAAAAAGAAAAAAAAAAAAAAGGTTAAATGTCTCAGAAAATCATACCTCAATTGCTGATTTGAAGCATCTGAACAAAGAAAAACCAAGTAGACTTGACGGACTTGATAATGTTTCCAAGCATGGGCAGGCGTGGACATCAAGAATTCGTAAACTTGGTGGAAGCTCTGGAATTTGTAGAAGCTTCTGGCAATGACTCAAGTCAAGGACTCTCAATTTAGAAAGTTGAATGATGCTGATAGGAATTGTACTACTAAAATAGTTGATGCTTAGATTTAATGCTTTCCATGATGACATGCGGCAATCATCACTCTGAATTGCTCCTAGAACTTGATTAGAATCTGAACCTGCAGCTCCCAAAAGCTCTAGACGTTGCAAACTCCCTAAGTTCTGAGGAAATTTCTCAAGTTTTGAACAGAGATTAACATTGAGATTTTTGAGAAATCTCAAGTTACAAATGCTTTCTGGAAGATTCACAAGGTTGCTGCAATTTGACAGGCGCAAATCTTGAAGCCCTCCTAGTCGTTCAATTGATGTTGGGAGCTCTTTTATGGCAGTTCCATCTAAAGAAAGCTCTCGTAAATTTTCGATATCTCCAGGATTTCTGGAAAGCTCTTTAGTTGTGAACAACCAGTGCAAGAGAGAAATACGAGGGATTTCAAACGATAAATGGTTTCTGGAAGGCTCACAAGGTTGTTGTAATATGCCAGATTCAAATACTGAAGCCCTCTTAGATGTTGAATTGATGATGGTAGTTCTTCGATGGCAGTCCCTTCTAAATGAAGCTCTCTTAAATTTTCCAAAGTCTCTAAGATTTCTGGAAAGATAGTTAGTTGTGAACAGCCAGAACAAGAGAGAGTTGTAAGGGACTTCAACTCACAGATGGTACTTGGCAGACTCTCTAGGTTTTTGCACTCCCGCAAACACAGACTACCAAGTTCAAAGGGACTCTCAATAAGGGGAAGCTCATTAATAGCACTGCCCTTTAAACAAAGCTTCTGTTGGCATTCTTTATCTCGTTGACATTTGAAGCAGCCATATATAAGATGGATCCCGCACTCTTTCGCTTCAAGGGTTGCGCTTCCAAATGAAGCCGTAAAGTGTGTCCATTGATTGGAGAGATATTGCTTCTTAATAGCATCCTTGGGATAATATATAACCCATACTAGATCTGATGCACTACCATGATCATCATCATCATCAGAGCAATAACATTCAGATTCAATTTGGAATTTGCCCACATCTTTTGATTGACAATTTCCCGAGATAGCCAATTTACAATCCAAGCACGATAATGGTCCATATCTAGGGTTGAATTCATCAAGTACCCAAACATAAACACAGCATAAAGCAAATCCCAGCAAGTCATTGTTTTCATACCAATTCTGAGGGAGCTCTCTTCTTACTTGATGACTTCCCATACTCTGATTCCTTCTTCCCTCTAGAATTCCACTACTCCTAGGAATAACAATTTCCATTGCCATGTCTCGTAATTCAGAAGCACCAAGAGAAATCTGGGGTTCCTGCACAAAAGCACTATGTAAATCAAGTGGGTACAAAAGTAAAAGGTCTGTGCCATGAAAATCATACCTGATATAATTTTGATTTCAAGCAATTGAACAGAGAATGATTCGACAGTGATGAAATACCATCTGAACTGTGCATATCTAAAAGTAGCAGATTTGATGGAAGCTTTGGAATTGCTCGAAGCTTTTTGCAGTGGCTCATGTAAAGGTCTCTTAAACTTGATGGAAGCTCTGGAATTTCTTGAAGCTTCTTGCAATGTCTCAAGTGGAGGGCTCTTAGATTGGAAAGTAGTCTGATGCCAGCAGGTATGCTACTAAAATGGTTCCCATCCAGAGATAATTCTTCCAACGATGGCAGGTGGCAAATACGATTGAGGATCTCTCCTTCCTTTAGATTGCAGTTATTTAGAGATAATTTCTCCAGTGAAGATAGGTTCCAAACATCACTAAGGATTCCTACTTCCATTAGATTGCAGTTATTTAGAGATAATTTCACCAGTGAAGATAGGTTCCAAATATCATTGAGGATTCCTTGGATTCCTACTGATAAGGGAGAATCATTTGATTCTCCCTTATCACCTACTTCCATTAGATTGAAGTTACCTACAGATAATCCTACCAATGATGATGGGTAGAAACTATCACTGAGGATTCCTCTTCCCGTGAGATCAGAGTTTCTTATACATAATTCCACCAGTGATGACAGGGACCAAATATGATGATTAAGGATCTCTCCTTCCATTTGACTGCACCGTAGATGTAATGTTTCTAATGAGGAGAAGCGGTCATTGCTCCAGATTACACCTTGCTTTATTATGTCACAAGTTGTATTTAATGATCTTAAGATGTGTGAACCATCCTCTAGGTCCACCTGCAATCTCTGGAGTTTTGGACAGTTTCGGACTCTAAGCTTTTCAAGAGAGCTCAAATTGCAAATGCTCTCTGGAAGATTCACAAGGTTGTCACAACATGATAAATCTAGGTGTTTAAGAGCCTTTAGATATCCAATTGAATATGGAAGCTCTTCTATAGCTGTAAAACTCAAATCAAGCCTTTCTAGATTTTCCATGTTGTTCTTGATCTTTGGAAAGTCCTTTAGCTTTAAACACCTCCTCACATTGAGAGTTTCAAGAGAGCTGATATTGAAAATGCTCTCTGGAAGATTCACAAGGTATGTGCATTCTGACAAATCTAGGTGTTTAAGAGCCTTTAGATGTCCAACTGATGATGAAAGCTCTTCTATAGCTGTAGAACTCAAATTAAGCCTTTCTAGATTCCCCATATTGTCCTTCATTTCTGGAAAACCCTTTAGTTTTGAACAGTGATCCAGATAGAGAGTTTGAAGAGAACTCAAATTACAAATACTCCTCGGAAGACTTACGAGGTTGAAGCATCCACTTAAATGGAAGTATTCAAGCCCATTTAGATGCTCAATTGATGATGGTACTTCTATTATAGCTGTTTTACTTAAATTAATCTCTCTTAGCTTACTCGTATTTCCCTCGATTTTTGGGAAACTCTTGAGGCTTGTGCACCCGTCACAAGAGAGACATCGAAGATGTTCCAACTTATCAAAGTTCCCTGGAAGAATCTTGAGGCTTGTGCACCCTATTATATTCAATAAAAAAGTTAGTTAATAACTCTAATAATAATAGTAGTGGATGAACCTTTTAAGTAAATTTATACAACCTTCTAGATTCAGGATCTCCAAATTTGGCATTTTTGGAAAGTCTGGGATTTCAACAAGATACCGTGAATAACTAAGGTTGATGACTTTCAAGTTGTCAAAAATCTAGAACAAAATAAAATGTGTTAGTAGATAACTTTGATAAACTTTTAAATTAATATAAAAATTATTAACTAAACAACACTTATAAAAGTACCTCATCCCCTTTCCAAAGTTTCTCTATCCTGCTACATACTAAATCAAGTTCAACAAGATTCCTTCCATTAAAATTTGTTGGTAAAGATTCTAAAGAGCATCCATAAAATTTGAGGTATCTTAATTGAGAAGAAGGAAATTCAAAGTCAACCTTAAAACAATTCCAATACCATTGATTATGGACTATGAACAATCTAAGTCCGTTCATCTTTGTGAAAGAATTTGTAGAAAATTGCATCCTGTTTGATGTAGGAATTTTTACAAATAGTCCTTCAATTGCTCCAGTCCCTAAAAAGATAAAAGTCAAGAATAAGCCAAAAATAAGATACATAAAAATTAATTAAATTATATAGATATATAACTTCTTCAATAAATGACATTTGGCTCTTACCGTATTTCTTGTTAACATACTATCAACATCATTGTAATCCCAAAGTCTACTCCTTTCTCCAGGCTCTTTAAGACATTCTTGACGAACAATTTCTTGGCCCATTTGTTGCAATAAATCATGCATATCTAACTTATTTTGAGAAATTGTAATGAGACATCTCTCATGAAGAACTTTTATCCCAATATCTGCATACCCTCCTAATATTCTTGAAACAAGATCTTTGTCTTTTCCCTTGAAAAAACATGCAATATCCAAGAATATTCCCTGTTCTGTATCGTCTAATCTCTCATAACTTACTTTAAGAACACTTTGGACTTTCATGTGTGGTATTTTTTCTAGTTTATGCAATGCGCTTTTCCATTCATCTATTTTCTTACCAAAAAGAAAGCCACCTAAAACTTTAAGTGCTATTGGAAGACCTTTGGCATATCCTACTACACAATGTGAAAGGCTTTCAAAATCTTCTTTAGGCTTGGGAATATTTTGTTTGAAGGCCCACCAATTAAAAAGATCAATGGCTTCTTTATGATTCAACTCCTTTACCTCATAAAGTATGTTCACTCCATGTTGGCTCAACAAACTTGTATCTTTAGTTGTTATAATGATTGTACTTTTTGCCCCATACCAACCATTTTTTCCAGCTAAGTTTTCCAATTGCTCTAATTCTTCCACGTCATCAAGAACAATAAGGACTCTTTTTGAGCAAAGTCTTTTCTTTATCTCATTGATTCCTTCACTAGTATCATCGAAATCTGGACTTTGACACTTTAAGATATCTTTAAGAAGTTTCTTTTGTAATTCATGTAAACCACCTTTGGATTTCTCTCCAACACCTCTAAGAAAACTACTACCATCAAATCGGGATGAGATATCATTATAAAAAGCCATTGCGATGGTAGTTTTACCAATTCCACCAATTCCATATATACCAACCATATGAACATCATCCAACTCGGTTTTTACCAACGAATTTAATTGCTTCAAATGAAAGTCCATACCAACTATGTGGGGTCACCCACATATAAAGGCTTACGATTCAATCTTGTAATGATAACTTCACGAATCTTTTGAATAACCTCTGCTTCATGTCTGTCAATCATTAAGTACATAAGATTGGAATTAATTACAAATATAATCAATATAAAGGAAATTGGTGACGTTGGTGTCATTCACAGTACTAACCAAAATTTTAACAGTAGAATGTAATAGAAAAAAAGATCAGGCCAATTTATTAAATGAAATATATTATAATTATTCCTAGCATAAATTCAAGTGAGAAAAAAAGTGGAAATATATGAACTTTAGTTGTTGGCTTAGTTGAAAAGTTCAAATTGAAGTTGATTGGTATCAAAAGTTACTAGACTCCAAGTAGAGATAACTCCTCATATGCCAAGCTTTATGATAGCTTCTAGTTTGTCATCTAAGTTCCCCAATCTAGTGACACCTTTATTGATTGAAAAATTGTTAAAAACTCTCTTTGATGCTATCATATGGTTTCCTTTCACCATTTATTTTGCAAAAAAGTTTATTATAATTTCTTATTTGCTTGTTTCCATGTCTAATCAACTTACCAATTTTTTAAGGATTTGTTTGTTGATTAAAAACCTTGAATTTATTTAAGGATTTACTTGTTGATTAAAAACCTTGAATTTAACTAAAGAAGAGTTGAAATACTTCTAAGAGACAATTTAAATAGTTAAATTTTGTTTTGTTTTGTTTTTTATTTTTATTTTTATTTTTTTGGGTGGGGGATCAACTTAAGGAAATGAAGACTCATTTGTTAGTGTTTTCATTAAGAGAACAAAGTTGGTAGATTAATCCCAAATAAGCATAGTAGGAGTACTTTTTGGGGATTAAGCCTAGGACTAGCTTATCCCAAGGTCAATGGAATAGACTTTTTATATAAAAAATAAAATAAAATAAAAAAATGACAAAACAAGCTTACAAAGAACATTACACTCAAAACATGATCATTAAGGTGCAATAAATATGAATAATTAAACAACTCTCTGAATAATTTTGACACAAAAAATAAGAAAATTGAGACACTAAGGCTATGTTTGGTTCCCGGAAAGTACACAGAAAAGAAAAAAAATGCTAAGGAAAATGATTTTCTCATGTTTGGTTGTCCTATGAAAAATATCAAAGAAAATCAAATATAATTAAAACTAATTAAAAACTTATGTATTTTTAAATTATTTAATCTTTATATTGATGAGTTAAAATAAATAAAATGAGTTTGAAGTAACCAAAAAAATAATTTATCAACTTTTAATCTATTTTTTTATTTTCTTTTACTTTTTCTTTCCTTCTACTTTTCCTTTGTATTTTCTTTCTCTCGCATTTTCCCTCAAATTTTCCGGGAACCAAACATAGCCTAAATAATAGGGGAAGGTGCATAGGAATCTTTGTATTATGTGAGCATGATGGAATTCATTGATATTATACAATCACAAATGGGTTAAACATATGAATAATACACAATATTGTACTAGGTTTATGTCGATAGATTGGAAAACCTCAGAAGAGATGTGACCATCAAAAGTGTCATAAAATAAATATGATAGAGATCATAGATTATAGACAAGTGTGAGGAATCCCAAAGAGTTGACAAAATCCTTCATGCATGAAGTTAGTAAACTACAGTTCTGAGCTAATGCTAAAAATAGTTAAAATTTTAGAGATACCTTTTCCATTTCCTCTCTCCAAAATAATATCTTACTAGAGGTTTTCAGTAAACTAAACTACAATATTATGCAGTAAAAGCTAGTACAATATATGTAAGTGAAGTGAATAATAATAATAATAATAATAATAATAATAATAATAATAATAATAGTGAATTGGAACAGAAGACAAAAATGACATGCAACCATTTTCTATATAAGTATACTGTACAAGATATTTGCAAATATATATATAAAATGTTAATGATGTGGGTATATATAAAATATGTACCCCTAAATAATAAAAGCATAGTTAGCTAGGTGGCACGGGCATCTTGCTATGTACAGAAGGTCATTTCTTCTGAAGTTAATACGAAATCATGTTAGACAAAATATTTAATGTTATATATCGACAAAATCTCATAGTTTATTTATTTTTTATTTTTGAATAGAAAAACCCCGTCATCTTGCCTAAAATAAATTAGCCATATAAACAAATTAAAAGAAAAGGCAAATGGGTAATAAAACCAATATTAAGTAGATTGAATCCGAGAATGGATTGGTAAGCCACAATCCAATCTTAACTTAGGCTAGTTTAGAATTATTCAACATATTCATCTATTTTGTTTAAAATTAGATAGTGATATCATGAAGTAAGCTTTCGATATAAATAGAAAAGAATAATTTACATAGGAAATATACCCAGGTTTGTAATTAGAGAAAAAAAAATGAAATAAAGCAAAGGTAAAGAGAAGAATTATTACTGATTATCCACATGGTATCCAGATAGCTTAGCTGCTTTCTTCAAGGTAATCCTCCACTTCTCTATTAGCTCCTTCTTCTCTTGATCTGCATCTTTCTCATGGTTGAAAAACGCGACTCAAAGCTTTCCGATTGGTGTCCTACATCTGAAGGCTTGACATGGTAGAAGACCGGTATAACCTTATTGTCCTCTAGATTTGTATACTCGATGATCATTGCGAGTTCATTTAAACACCACTTGGAAGTAGCATAGTTCTCTGAGAAAATAATAATAAAAATCTTCGATCCTTCGATAGCTCTGGACAGACCCGATTTGATGTCCTCTCCTTTCAAAAGTTCTTCATCATCTCTGAAGGTGTGAATTCCATATGCAACCAAAGTGTTATAAAGATGATCAGTAAAATTCTTGCGAGTGTCTTCACCTCTGAAACTCAAGAACACATCATAACTATGAGGATTGGGAGTAGCAGACGAAGCCATTTTTGGACTGGTTCCGGAGGAGTTACAAGAAGGCTTAGAAAGAAAAGAAAGGGTCTTTCAATGCTAAATGGCTGTTCTTCTCTTGGCAAGCAATCTTTTTTTGGTCAGAGGCTAGAAGGACGAATGGTTCAGAGGAGCCAACAGCTGGCAGCACTCACCTTCCTTTTCTTGGCTCCTTCCTTTGTCATTTTTCTTCTATTTTCCTCCATTTCCCATTCAACAACCAGCTCTCTCCTTTTCACATGTGGACCAATTCATTTTCTTTCATTTTTTTATTCATTCTTTCCATTAGTTTTGAATTTTTCCAATGAAGCTGTCAGACTAATCTTTAATCTCATTTGTTTACGACATGGAGCGTGGAGTATGGGTTGCAAACCGCGTAAAACAAGGGCAGTGTTTGCCATGGAGCGTACCGGATAAGCCGAAAATTCAGGGGAAATAAATACAATCTTCCAAGGACATTTTTCGATTTTCGGACACAAACATTTTTCCAATCATATTTTCTATTGACCTGCCCTAACCACCAAATTTCGGCATATATCAAATATTTTTTTCTCGTCTATAGATACCTAATGGAAAATATTTTTATTACAGTAAGTTTATTTCCATGAAATGTAATAAAATTAAATAGTTTCGATATAGGTTAAGATTAGAAATGTTTTTAAAATAAAAAATAATAGCAATTAGTTTTTCTTCAAGGATTTTTATTATTTTACTATTTTTTTTTTTGACACAAACTTACTTTTGTTCATTTATTTATTTTTTGTTTTTCGTATATGATTGTTATTACTTTGATTTTGTTTGTCATACTAATTGATTTTTATTATATTTATTAAATTAATATGTAAAAATACATATAAATATACACATGTATTGATATGCATACACATATTTTTATATAATTATATCCTCCCCTTTTTTTAAATTTTTTTCTCAAAATAATCATTAAAAAAACCCTTATTATATTAAGTTTGTATATAACTTTTTTAAGGAAAAGTCCTTGTTCCGTGTTGTCATCCTCCAATTATTTAACTTTTAGCCAAGTCACTTTGAGACCACCACAATTATTTTTTATTGCATTTTTTTTGTGTGCTTCTTTTGTTCTTTGAGGAAATTATTCTTTAAGAACTACCAAAAAGTCAATTAACACCCACTAATTTTCACATGGAAAGATAATGCTCCTCTAATGTAAGTATGTCAGTTGATCACATAAGAAGTGAGATCTATAATTTAAGGATTAAAGAGATAATCTTGATAAGTAATAACACTATCTTGTTAAATTACAGACATCGATTTATGAAGAGCCTACATGCAATGAATAGTAGGTCATAGACTTGATCTTTGCTCGTTGTAATTTTATAAGATATTGGGGTGCAATTGACTCTCTTTAGTAGAGTGTCAAGTCAAATTCAACATTAGATTATGAAAGAGTTAGTATTTTCCTAGAGGTCTCAATGGTGTTTACTTGAGCTCCTATTTCATGGTGGAATGCTTTGAGAGTATTTTGGGTATTTGTAATTCATAAGTCTACATAAGAGCATTTTGGTAAAAATGCAAGCTTGAACTAGATCTTATAAATTGACTTTCTAGAATGTGCTATTAATTAATTAGAGTCACTTAGAGCTAATCACCAAATTTCCAATCATATTTTCTATTGACCTGCCCTAACCACCAAATTTCGACATATATCAATTTTTTTTTCTCGTCTATAGATACATAAAAGAAAATATTTTTATTAAAGTAAGTTTATTTTCATTAAATGGTTCTGGTATAGGTTAATATTAGAAATGTTTTTAAAATAAAAAATATTCGCAATTAGTTTTTCCACAAGGATTTTTATTATTTTACTATATTTTTTGACACAAACTTACTTTTGTTCATTTATTTATTTTTTGTTTTTCTTATAGGATTGTTATTACTTCAATTTTGTTTGTCATACTAATTGATATTTATTATTATTAAATTAATATGTAAAAATACGTATAAATATACACATGTATTGATATGCATACACATATTTTATATAATTATATCCTCCCCTTTTTAAAAAAAAATTCCCAAAATAATCATTAAAAAAACCCTTATTATATTAAGTTTGTATATAACTGTTTGAAAAGTCCTTGTTCCGTGTTGTCATCCTCCAATTATTTAACTTTTGGCCAAGTCACTTTGAGACCACCACAATTATTTTTTATTGCATTTTTTTTATGTGCTTCTTTTGTTCTTTGAGGAAATTATTCTTTAAGAACTACCAAAAAGTCAATTAGCACCCACTAAATTTTCACATGGAAAGATAATACTCCTCTAAGGTAAAGTATGTCAGTTGATCACATAAGAAGTGAGATCTATAATTTAAGAATTAAAGAGATAATCTTGATAGGTAATAACACTATCTTGTTAAATTACAGACATCGATTTATGAAGAGTTTACATGCAATGAATAGTAGGTCATAGACTTGATCTTTGCTAGTTGTAATTTCATAAGATATTAGGGTGCAGTTGACTCTCTTTAGTAGAGTGTAAAGTCAAATTCAACATTAGATTTAGAAGGAGTTAGTATTTTCGTATAAGTCTCAATGGTCTCTACTTGAGCTCCTATTTCATGGTAGAATGCTTTGAGAGTATTTTGGGTATTTGTAATTCATAAGTCTACATAAGGGCATCTTGGTAAAAATGCAAGCTTGTACTAGATATTATAAATTGACTTTCTAGAATGTGCTATTAATTCATTAGAGTCACTTAGATCTAATTTATTAATTAGTACCAAAGTGGGTTGGATTAAGTGACCTAAACCCAATTTGGACTTAAGATAATTAAGCCCACGGGGAAGTTTATATAAACTCCTTTAAAGGGTTAAGGTTTCATTCTTTCTAGTAAGATTTTTTATATTCTAGAGAGATGAACCCTAGCCACCCTCATGGGGGAGGGGGGAGAGAGAGAGAAGCTCACTCTTCTCTCATATAGGTTCCATAGAAAGAGAGATCAGGTGGAAGGCTTTTAGGTAGACAAGTTCTACGATGCTCACGACATCTTCATCGACTTGGATTCAAATCTCTAGATTTTTATTCTAAAATGGTTTTTGAAATTATTACTTTTTGTTGCATTAGATCTAGAGAACTCTAGGATACATGCATTCTTACAAGATCTAGGACTTGATAACGAAATAATTTAGAGTTCCTAGCATAAGCCACCCTTGAATTTCCTGAACCCATATTTGTTACTCAAGCGCTCAAACTCTCAGCATAGCATCCAACATTATTTGATGAGTTTGTTGTCCTACGTCACAATAGAACATGGACTTAGTTCTCGCTTGAACAAAAAAAAATTACCGATTCACAGTTCAGTGGTTGGACTAGTGGTTGAACTGCGGTCGAACCGATGATATAATAAATATATAATTTATATATTGTATAAATTAAATTATTTATGAAAATTAAAATAAACAAATAATAATGCATTTTTTATATTTGATGTTATCAAATTAAATGGTAAGGATAAATATTAATATTTTAAAATTTATTAAATAAAACATATATAATATTATAAAAAAAATTATAATATTTAGTTTTATGTCCAAAATTGTATATTTTATTATTTTATAATATTTAAAAATATCATAGTATTTTCATAAATATTATTATATAATAATATAATTATTTAAGGGTTTTAAATAATAAAATTTTGAAAGAAGGATTTCTTTAATATATAATGTTTTACAATAACAATAATTTAAAATGCTTCTTTACCCCAATGGTTTACTTCTTATTTTGGTAACCTAAGGTGTAACGGTTGAGTCTTTAGTAAAGCAAAATTTTTATCTACTTTTTCTATTTTTGAATCCCAATCAAAAGATCACTAGTTATGCGGCAGGAAATATGGGTATAAACAAGGATGAAAATATCAGTAATTATGGATATATCAATACTTCGATTTTACAAATATATTAACAGATATGTTGTAAAAAATTATTGATAAACCTAAAATTGATCAAAATTTTATAAATATAAGAAAAACTTCATAAAAATATAATTAGAAGTATAAAGTTGTTTTATTAAAGAATTTGACATATGTATAATATGATTTATCATATTTGATAATAATATTGTATGCATCAATAAAAGTATGAATTTTATAAGTGTACATTTATTATGAAATTACATCAAATATTATTTCATAATAATACTATGATATTTGATTATAATATTTCTAATTTTAAAATATATATTAATATTAAAATTTGATCCATTTAATTCAATTGTATTAAATGATATAAAATTAATATTTAATAATCTATTAATGATATTAAAAACACTATGAAGAAAATTATCATGATAGTTTATATTTTTGGTAATCAATTAAAAGAAAATTTTGCATTTAATTATAAAATAATTATAATTAATTTTCCTCTCTAAAATATTTTTTAATATTTTCTTTATATGATGAATTTGAATATATATATATATATATATATATATATGTTTAGTGCATTATATTTAACAAGGGGTAAACTTACCCTAGTGGTAAGGTGAAATAGTCATTTTTGAGAAGGCATTGTAGCGGAGCACTATAGTGCGTTTGATCGTCATTGACCCTCGTTGACCATTCGATATATTAGGAAATATCGGCGATTTTTTCTGAAATTTTGCTAGAACGATATTTCTTCACCAAATATCATTTCCATAAATATCTCGATATTTTCATCCATGGGTATAAATACCCTTTCCAACTCTATAACAACAGGTACAGAAATTCATGGGTCATAATCAACCCAATGAGACTTAGACTATTATAATTATGGGCAAGAAGCAATAGACCCAAAGCAGTTAAAATGTTAAAATATTTTGGACAATTTTAGCTTGATCGGTGCTTGAAGAATCGAACGGTTCAACCCTAGTTTGATCCAAGAACAAGCCATTGATCGGCCAGTTCGGTTCGATTTTTAAAATCATGGGAAATGTTATTACCCCAAATTGGAGTAGAATGTGAAAATATTAAAGTAGTCAAAATTCAACACCCTCGTGTAAATAATTAAGAAAGAATCAATACTAAGTGGTGGTTTTTTTTAAAAAATTTTTTTTAAAAACTTTTTATTGAAAACAATTTGCTTTTAGAGGAGTTTGTTTTTCTATTTTTTCATAACTTATTATAAACTTTTTACTGAATAGAAAAAACCAAAAATATTTGGTTTTTCTTAATAAAAAAATAACATGTTGATTTTTCTTACCTTTTAATGTCTAATAGAAAGAAAATATTAAAAAAACAAACAACTAATACTTAATATTATTAAGCATTAAAGTTCTATTTAGAATTAAGAAAAAAAAACAAACACCACCTAAACTTCTCTTGATGAACATCTTCTTCCTGTCACAGTGGAGAAGGTAGCCCATTTGAAGATTCTGTTAATGACCCTTAAAAAGGGAACTCAATCCTTGGATGAGTACTTGAAGGCCTTCAACTCAATTTGTGATAGTTTTGTTGCAATAAAAAGGCCCATTGATGATCTTGACAAGGTATTTTAGTCTACGCATGGATTGGGACCAATGTATGAAAATTTTTGCCTGTCCATGCTAATGGGATAAATACAAACAATGCACAACCAGGTTTTATCCCCTTTTGTGAGAACCTAATAGGAATCAATCAAATAGAGCAACAAGAATTCACCCAATCAACAAGTATATGAACACCAATAATTTTTAGTGTGGAAAACCTTCTCAAATATGAGAAGTAAAAACCACGGGACCCTTAGGCCACTTAAAAACTCCACTAATATAATCAATGGGTTACACAATTATCTCTAGATAAAACTAGAGGCATACATCAACCATATCTCAAGACAAATTAATCTTGGCAATTTCAACAACTTTGCATAAAAACAATGGAGAGATCTCACCAAACACATCATTGTTCTAGGACTGATATATAACTATTCCGAACTCCAAATCCAATCTCCACCATTCAGAATAAAGATCAATGAGTTCTGAACGTTCTCTCCAAAAATCGGCTCAATCGAACCACGGATTAACCTTGATCGGAGGTTATGATCAAAACTGTCTGGATAGAAAATTCATAAAAAAAGGCTCTATTCTTGGACTGAAAGATGACCGTCTGGATCTCCAAATCCGATCTCCACCATTCAGATTGAAGATCAATGAATCAAGAACCTTTCCTTAAAATTTCAGGTTGATCGGCCCACACACGAAGCGGGATCGAACCTTTGATGAAATCTGGGCAATGAAGAAAAACTGAGTTTTTCTCTTCAAAAATGGTGGTTCTCCCATTCTCTTTCTTTTCTCCTTCTACTCTCTTTTCTTCTACCTTCGGTGACTGCAAAGAAAATTGGAAGAAGAAGAAAAGGGATTCTTCTTCTAACCCTTTTATATAAAGGCTTAAGAGGCCTTAAATTTTGGGCCTTCCACATGAAGAAAAACCCAACAAATCTCCCCATTTCCAATTATGTGAAAGGACTCGCCATCCTGGTGATTGTACAACAAACTTCAAGCTTCTCCCTTGGTAAGGACTTCGTTAACATATCTGAGCCAATATGATCGGTATGTATCTTCTCAAGTTCAAACAAGTTGTCATTAAGAGCATCTCTCATCCAATGATACCTCACATCAATATGCTTCGATCTTGCATGAAAGGTAGAATTCTTACTAAGGTGAATGGCGCTCTGGTTATCACAATATACCATATAGCGCTGCTACTGAAACCCGAGCTCATGTATGAAATGCTTCATCCACAACAACTCTTTACATGCTTACGCTACTGCAATGTGCTCTGCCTCTATTTTAGAAAGTGCAACACATTTCTGTAGTTTTGATTGCCAAGACATAGCACCTCCTGAGGTAGACCTTCTATTATCTACATCCCCTACCATATCTAAATCAGTGTAGCCAACAAGTACTAGTTTTCCACTTCCAAAAGTGAGTTTCAATGTGGAAGTGCCTCACAAATATCTCATAATCCACTTGTCTACCTCCCAATGTAGTCTTCCTAAATTAGACAGAAAGCAGCTAACAACACCAACTGCATAAGCTATGTCTGGTCTAGTACATACCATGACATACATCAAACTTCCTACTGCTGAGGCATACAGAACTCTTCTCATGTCTTTCTTCTTCTTATATATAGAAGAGCTATGTCTGCTGCTTAGCTTAAAGTGACTAGCTAGAGGAGAACTAACCACTTTAACTTTGCTCATGTTAAATCTTTCAAGCACCTTTTCAATAAATTGCTCTTGTGACATATACAACTTCTTAGGTGCTCTATCTCGCTCAATTCTAATACCAAGAATTTTCTTTATTGGCCCCAAATCCTTCATGAAAAATGATTTGCTTAACCGCTTCTTCAGCTTATCAATTCTTGAAACATTTCTGCCAACAATCAAGATATCATCAACATAGAGCAACAATATAACAAAATCATCATCAAAGAATTTTTGCACAAATACACAATGGTCAGAAGTAGTTTTTTGATAGCCTTGCTCCTTCATAGCTGATTCAAACTTCTTATACCACTGCCTCGGTGCCTGCTTTAAGCCATAAAGACTTTTCAACTTATAAACATAATCCTCTTTTCCTTTTATTATGAAACCCTTTGGTTGTTCCATATAAATTTCATTGTCTAAATCACCATGGAGAAATGCAATTTTAACATCTATATGTTGAATCTCCAAATCAAGACTAGCTGTCATGCCCAAAACTACATGAATAGACGACATCTTAACAACAGGAGAAAAAATCTCATCAAAATCAATACCTTTCTTTTCACTGAACCCTTTGACAACCAATCTAGCTTTATAACGTGGCTATGAAGTGTGTTCTTCTTGCTTCACTCTATAAATCCACCTATTCTTCAAAGCTCTTTTTCTCTTTGGCAACTTGACAAGTTCAAAAGAATGATTCTCATGTAATGACTTCATCTCATCTTACATAGCATCAACCCACTTCATCTTATTTTCATCTCCCATGGCTTCCTCATAACTTTCAGGTTCTCACCTGTCAGTTAGTAATACATAATCATCAACAAAATACCATGTGGAAGGATGTCAGTCTTTGGTAGACCTTTTGAGTGGAATATCTGGTGGAGCCTCTGCTACTGGTGACTACTCATGAACATCATCATCCATCTCAACCTGTGTGGGAGTTTCAACATCACCAATGTCAAGTTGGACATCATATGCTTCATCTTCAACCTGTGTAGGAAAATGTGTCAAGGAACTGGATCTAAGTCAATTAGATTATCACTATACTAAAACTCTGTTGCATCAGTCTTCTCAATGTCCTGTATGGCCTCCCTATGATCTTCCATAAACATAGCATCTCGGCTTCTTACAAGCTTTTTCTGCACCGGATCATAAAACTTCTAACCAAGCTCATCCTGACCATAGCCAATGAATATACAAGGTCTTGTCTTAGCATCAAGCTTAGACCTCTCATCTTTCGGAATGTGCACAAAAGCCTTGCATCCAAAGACATGCAAGTGATCATAAGAGATTTCATTATCTGACCAAATTCTATCCGGAACATCAAATTCTAAAGGAACAAATGGTGTAAGATTGAGAACATGTACAACAGTATTCAAAGCTTCACCCAAAAGGATCTTGGCAATTGTGACTATGAAAGTAAACATCTCACCCTTTCAACCAGTGTCCTATTCATTATCTCAGCTAACCCATTCAATTGAGGAGTCTTAGTAGGTGTTTTTTTTTATGTCGAATACCATGTTGTCTACAATACTCATCAAAAGGATCAAAATACTCATCCCCATTATCAGTCCAGATGCATTTCAATTTTTCACAAGATTGTCTCTCAACAAGAGCATGAAACTGCTTAAACACTTCTAACACTTGGTCTTTTGTTTTCAAGGTGTACACCCAAATCTTTCTTGAATGATCATCTATAAAGTCACAAAATATAGAGATCTACCAAGTATTTTTGTTTTCATAGGACCACACACATCATAATACACTAAATCAAACATACCTGGCTTCCTTCTATGGTGGTGTGTTTTGAATGCAACTCTGGTCTGCTTTCCTGCTAAGCAATGAGCACACCTTTTCAAAGATCCCTTCTTCATACTAGAAAGAAGATTCTTCTTAGCCAAAATCATCAAGCCTTTCTCACTCATGTGACCGAGTCTGTTGTGCCAAAGCTCAACTATGCTATCATCATCCACTGCATTGATATTGGAATCAATTACACGTGCTTGCATCAAATACAATGAGGAACACTTCTTTCCTTTTGCTACCACCATAGAACCTTTGGTGCGCTTCTACTGACTATCACAAAAGGTGTTGTAGAACCCTTCATCATCAAGCTTACATGTGGAGATTAAATCCATGCGGATATCTGGAATGTGTTTGACATTCTTCAAAATCAACATAGTACCATTACTAGTCTCCAAATGCACATCTCCCATACCAATGGCTTTAGCTGAGCCATCATTACCCATCATAACACTTCCAAAATCACCGGATGTGTAGGATGTAAAGAAATCTTTCTGAGGTGTAGCATGGATTGAGGCACCGCTATCAATCACCCAACTGGTCTCCTAGCAAGCAAAATTAACAACATCACTATCATAAACAATAAGGAAATCTGAAGTGGTAGTGGCAACTAGATCATCTTCACCATCATTATCATTCTTCTTGTCCTTCACTTTCCCTTGTTTCATATCTCTCTTCAATTGGCGACAATACTTCCTTATATGCCTTTTCAAATGGCAATAATGACACTCAACATTGGCAAACTTGTTAGTCTGCTTTTGCTTATGTTTTGTTCTTCGGACCTCTACTCTTACTCCTCCCTCTCTTTTCAGTAACTAGGACATCTGACTGTGAAGAAGAACCTTGTGACTTTCTTCTTATCTCTTCATTCAAAACACAACTCTTAACCAAATCCATATTCATACTAAAATCTGGGGTTGAGTTAGACAAAGAAGTTCTAAACGTCTCCCACGAGTCCGACAATGTACCAATAAGCCACAACCCTTGCACCTTTTCCTCAAACTTGATATTCATTCCAGCCAACTGATTAATAATACCTTGGAATGTATTCAAGTGATATGTCATAAGAAATCCATCTTGATACTTCAAGCTAATCATCTTCTTGATCAGAAACAATTTATTGTTACCAGTCTTTCGAGCATATAATTGTTCAAGCTTGTTGCATAGACTCCGTGCATGTTTCTCTTCACTAACATGATTGAGAACATTATCATCTACCCACTGTCTAATATAACCACAAACCTACCGATGAAGTAAATTCTATTCTGCATCAGTTTTATTTTCTAGCTTTTCAGAAGCAAACACAGGCAAATAATAATCCTTCACATACAATAAGTCTTCCATCTTTCCTTTCCAAACATGATAATTGGAGCCATTCAGAGTAATCATTCTACTTGTATTGCTTTCCATTGTTCTACACAAGGCACAAATTATCTTGAACCAATGCTCTGATACCACTTTGATGGGATAAATACAAACAATGAACAACCACGTTTTATCCCCTCTTGTGATAACCTAATAGGAATCAGTCAAATAGAGCAACAATAATTCACTTAATCAACAAGTATATGAACACCAATAATTTTTAGCGTGAAAAACCTTCTCCAATATGAGAAGTAAAAACTATGGGACCCTAAGTCCACTTAAAAAATCCACTAATATAATCAATGGGTTACACAATTCTCTCTAGATAAAACTAGAGGCATATATCAACCATATCTCAAGACAAATTAATCTTGGCAATTTCAACAACTTTGCATAAAAACAATAGAGAGATCTCACCAAACACACCATTGTTCTTGGACTGAAATATAACTGTTCTAAACTCCAAATCCAATCTCCACCGTTAGAATGAAGATCAATGAGTTTTGAACATGCTCTCCAAAAATCGGCTCAATCGAACCACGGATTAACCTTGATCGGAGCTCATGATCAAAACTGTCCGGATAGAAAATGCATCAAAATAGAGGCTTTGTGCTTGGACTGAAAGACGACCATTCGAATCTCCAAATGCGATCTCCACCGTTCATATTGAAGATCAATAAGTCACGAACCTCTCCTCCAAATTTTAGGTCGATCGGCCCACAGACGAAGCGGAAGCGTACCTTTGATGAAATCTGGGTAGTGAAAAAAAACTGAGTTTTTCTCTTCAAAAATGATGGTTCTCTCATTCTCTCTCTTTTCTCCTTCTACTCTCTTTTTCTTCTACCTCCGATGGCTACAAAGAAAATCGGAAGAAGAAGAAGAAGAAGGATTCTTCTTCTAACCCTTTTATATAAAGGCCTAAGAGGCCTTAAATTTTGGGCTCTTAATTTTGGGTCTTCCACATGAGGAAAAACCCAACACATGCTTACAAAACCTCCATATCCATCATTTAGCCAATTCATGTTAGCACTTCAAGGTCATGAACAATCACTAAATGCACAAAAAGAAGAGAAAATATTTATTGAGCATGTCCAACCCTTCTTTGGGCAACGTGGACGAGAGGTACATGGTCGAGGTGGTCGAAGTCCCTTTACTTCCAAGGGTAGAGGATTCACCCTAGCTGGGTGCTATAACACTCAAACCAACGGATAGAATACTCAAAACAACAATTATGGTCAGCTCAATAACAATATGTCACAACCAAATACCAAACCCATGTTTAGACAATAACATTTAATAAGCCAAAATAATTCAAATAATACTGGTAAAGTCACTTTCCAAATTGTTGGGAACCTATTCACTTTGCTATTGATTGTTAACATAAGTTTGATTATTCGTATTAATCTAAAGATTTTCCTCAAGCCTAGTTGCCCTTACCCTTAATGATGCAACTGATCACTCATTTTATGTTGATTCTGGAGCCACACTCACATGACAAATGATGAAGGTAAATTGTCATATCTCAAACCATATAAAGGTAGTGATGTTATTATGTTGGTAATGGTGATAGGTTACCTATATTCCAAATGGAAATGCTTGTGTTATTGCAAATGAGGGTCCATTGAAGTTGAAAGATGTACTAGTGGTTCCAGATTTGCAAACGAATTTATTGCCAATTGGAAAACTTCAAATAATCTATGCACATGTGAATTCACTACACCTAATTTTGTTGTTAAGGATTGCAAAAAGAATAATAGTGAGAGGGCATAAAAAAGGACAACTCTATGTCTTAGGTGAAACTTCTTAAGAGGCTTTGAGTGCAAGAATGAAAGGTGACTCTTCTGAAACCATTTGGCACCAACGGCTTGGACAACCAAATTTAAAGATACTTTCTCTTCTAAATGAGAAGAAAACTATTGATACTATCGATGAATCAACCTACCATATGTATTAGTTGTCAAAGGGGAAAAAGCTGTAAATTACCATTTCATCATTTAAATAAAATCTCAAAATATCCTCTTGAAAAGATACACTATGATCTTTAGGGACTTACCCTTCTGGCTTCCAATCACATGGTCATTTTTATGTGATTTTTGTGGATGATCATTCCAGATTTACATGGCTTTACCCTTTAGAGAAGAAATCTGAAATTTTCATTTGTTTTCTCAAGTTTCAAAAGTTAGTGGAAAATCAATTTGGACGAAAAATCAAGATTTTCCAGTGTGATGGTGGAGGAGAATTTAGTTCTAATGCTTTTCTTGGTCATATTCAGAGTTGTGGGAGTGAATTACATGTCTCGTGTCCTGGAACTCCTGAACAAAATGGTGTGGCTGAACGGAAGCATTGGCATATCGTCGAAACAAGGCTAACCATGCTTTTTCGTGTACACATGCCTTTATTTATTGAGTTCATGCATTTTTTTAATTCAACAACTTTGGCAAATTATAATATGGAAGATTCTTCACATACTATTTTTATAGATTGTTGTAACCCATCTTCTGGTGCAGGCTCAAATACTAATGGAAACCATGTTGTTGACCACAATGTTGGAGACAATGCAACTGTCAATGCAGAGTCTACACCTCTTGTTGCTACAAAAAATATAGAATACAATGCATCTACTAATCCACTATTTACACCTCCTGTTATTGTTGTTGCACCAAATAATGGAGACAATGTTACTGTCACTTCAGAATCCATGTCTCCTGAAAATCATTCTGGTTGTCTTGAAAATATCACCACTTTAGCAGCAACTTCTTCCACAAATTCAGCTTCTCGAATTAGCAAAAATTCAAATGACAATTTAGATGTATCAGTGCTCTCTCTAGCCACGCACTTGGATGGAGAAATACTTATTGATCCATCTATCTCTCACAATGTTGTAAGTGCTCTTAGCTAAGAAAATCATGAGCCTTTAGTGCAGCATGCTCAATGACCAGCTCGTGCTCACCACCCACTAGTTTATTTATGTGATTATGCTCTTGTTAACACCATCGACAACTTACCAATTGAGCCTAAGACTTTGAAAAGTGCTCTCAAGGACTCACATTGGTTTGCCACCATGAAATATGAACACCAAACTCTTCATGATAATGACACTTGGTAGCTTGTTTCTAGACCACCTAATGCCAATATTGTTGGTTTGAAATGGGTATATCGGATTAAGTATCAAGAAAATGGGTCTATTGATCATTTCAAGGATCAATTAGTAGCAAAAGGCTTTAGTCAAGTATATGGGGTAGATTATGCCAAAACATTCAGCCCAATGGCTTAACCAACTACCATTTGTCTTGTCGTTGGCCTCTCTTTATTGCTTAATTGGAGTATGTGGCTACTTGATGTAAAAAACGCCTTTTTACATGATCATCTTAAGGAAGCTATATCCCGGGTTTGTTGATCAATCTTTGCCCAATCATGTTTGTCTCCTTAAGAAATCATTGAATGGTCCCAAACAAGAGCCTTGTGCCTGGTTTGATAGCTTATCACAGTTCTTACTTCAGCTTGGGTTTTACTGTAGCAAAGTTGATTCTTCCTTGTTTATTTATCGTATTGGTGATATCATAGTCAATCTTCTTATATATGTTGATGATGTCCTTATTGCAGGGAATCACAATAACTTTATTATGTCTCTTATTGCTAAGCTCGGTCATGAATTTGCTATAAGGGATCTTGGTCCTCCCCATTATTCTTGGGGTAAAGATCACAACTCTTCCTAGTGGCATATTTCTCTCCCAAACAAAGTATACTCGGGGCCTTCTATCAAGGACACAAAAGTTTGATAGCTCCTCTATGCCTACTCCCATGGTGCTCAAGAACCAACCACCTTCTACAAATGACTCTTGTTGATGCTCATGCTTATTGTAGCATTGTATGTGCACTATAAATATCTTACATTCACTAGGTTGGATATCATCCATCCATGTTGTGAATCAGGTGTCCCAACACTTTTAATAATCCCACTCTCGCTTACATGACAATAGTTAAACGAATCTTATGTTATTTGAAAGGTACACAACATTTTGGTGTTTGATATCTTTCTTAAAGTCCCATTTTCGTTTATGGTTTTAGTGATGTCGATTGGGCTAGTTGTCCTACAACAAGGCAAAACACAACTAGGTTTTGTATCTTTCTTAGTGATAATTATATCTCGTGGTGTTCGAAAAAGCAACCAACAATGTCACACTCAAGTTCAAAAGCTAAGTATCGATCAATGGCCATCATGACAACTAAATTAACTTGGCTCACATTCTTGTTACAGGATATTGATGTCTCACTTTCTCACCTTCCTCAACTATTTTGTGATAATATTAGTGCCCTTTTCACATGACTGTCAATCCTATGTTTCATTCTAGTTCAAATTGTTGTTTTAAGGATATGAAAACAAAGGACTAGCCCAAAACACACAAACAAAGAGCATAATGAATAACAAGAAAACTTATCGATGATAGGCTTAGGTGTGACAAGTACTATCCTTGAAATAGATCCACCCTCCTTGAAAACGAACTCAATGTACTAGGGTACTAGTAGTCTACCTCCAGGATTCAATAGCCAGTGAATCTCGCCTTGGGTGCACTCTGTAGGCGAGACGTGTACAGCTCGGGTTCTAAAATATTTCTCCAAATAGATGTATGAAAGACTCTCTGAAAAAATTGGTGTTTAGAGAGTGAGGGGTGACCTACTTTTATAGGCCACTAACATAGTCCCAACGGGACTCTACTTGTAAGCAGAACAAGACTTTACTTGTAAGTGAAATAAGACTCTACTTGTAAGCAGAATAGGACTCTACTAGCACAGTCCATGTGGGACTCTTCCCAGAGAGTCGACCAAAAATAAAAGACTAAGTCAAACAGAATAAATTAAATTAAACAAAATAATTATTTTGAATTTTGTAAAAAATAGCCTAGTTCACTAAAACACTTTTCACATTTACACTCTTCCTACAATCTCACACAGAGTGTAGACATGAAAAAAAAATTGAGGAAAAAAAAATCCAATGCATCAATACTGGTGCCCAAAGGCTATGAACTAGTCTTAAGACAAATAATTATTGAGTTACAAAACACGGTGAAAATAAATTTCTATGAACTAGTATTTCTTGATGAAACTCAAGGGACCTTTATCCACATTGGTTTTCTCAACTACACTACGAGTTATACATAACAGGTTGGCACAAAAAGGCCATGTGCCCTGCTTGGATATTCATGAGAGCTCCAGAGAACCTGTCTAAGTCCTCATAGGAAGTGGCCCTACCTCCACTCTCATATAGGTGAATCCATTTAGTATGTTCTGTATTTAAATATACCATCCATAAGGAATATGGTATTTATTTAAAGTAAACACTTAACCTTAGTCAATGCAGAATACTCCATATCTACACCATAGGGATAAACTCTCATACAATTAAAGTTGATAGATAACCTCAAGTCAACAAGCACTTTGTTATTACCCATATGAACCTACTTCATGGAATTTCCATTCTAATATGTTGGGTTACCACTACTCTTCACTTCTATAATAGGCATAAGCCCCATCATCCTCGATGTTTCTTCAACTAGTTTCTTATTTAGTGGTTGGGTCAAAGGATCTGCCAAATTCAACTTTGACCTCACAAATTCTATGGATATAACCCCTATTTCAAGCAACTACCACACAATATTGTGCCTTAAGCATATATGCTTATTCTTTCCATTAAATATTTTACTCTTAGCCTTAGCAATTGTAACTTGGCTATCACAACGCATAGACACAGACAGGGTTGGTCTTATCCATAAAGGGATATCTGCTAAGAGGTTTCTAAGCCACTCAGCCTTAGAACTTGTTTTTTCTAAGGCAATAAACTCAGTCTCAATAGTGGACCGAGTAATTCAAGTTTTCTTAGTGGACTTCCAAGAAATTGCACTTCCACCAAATATGAAAACATATCCGCTAGTGGATTTCATCTCATCTAAATCCAAGATCCAATTTGCATCACTAAATCCTTTAAGGACACTTGGGAATTCACTATAGTACAAACCATAGTTAATGGTGCCTCAAAAATACTTAAGACTCTACAAACAACAATCCAATGTGATTAGGACTTTGGATGTACCGACTCAATCTACCTACTGCATAAGCAATGTCAGATCTGGTACAGTTCATTAAGTACATTAGGCTCCTTATGCTATGAGCTACTCGATTTAGGCAACACTGTGTTCTCTATTTTTCTTTAGCTGTGAGTTGGAATCATAAGGAAAAGACACTGGTTTACAATCAAAGTGTTCAAATTTCCTTAGAATTTTCTCAACATAGTGCTCTTAAGAAAGTTTAAGCCCATTAGGTGTTTTAGTTATTTTAATTCCTAGAATCACCTCTACCTCTCCTAAGTTTTTCATATCAAACTTAGAACCTAGGAGTTTATTAGTCTTACACACAACCTCTAAGCCAGTTCCAAATATCAACATATCATCAACATAAAGGCATATGACTACACATGTGTTATCCTTATACTTGTTGTGGAGACACTTATCAACATCGTTAATGGAATATCCATTAGTTACTAACATATGATCAAACTTGTTGTGCCACTATTTGGGAGCTTGTTTTAACCCATATAGTGATTTAACTAGCCTACACATTTTTTCTCCTTCCCTAGAACTACACAACTCTCAGGTTGTTCCATATAATTTCCTCTTCCAAATCCCCATTCAAGAATGTAGTCTTGATATTGATTTGGTGTGTCACCAGATTATGAATGGGAGCTAGAGCGATCAATACTCTAATTGACACTATTCAAGTCACAAGGGAAAAGTGTCAAATTAATCTACATTATTCTTTTGTTTAAAGCCTTTGACAACTAAACGAGCTTTATACTTCTCTCTGGACCCATCTTGTTTTAACTTTCTTTTAAAGATTCACTTAAAACCAATAGTCTTTGCACTAGGAGATAAATTTATTAACTCCCATAGATGGTTATACATGATCGATTCAATTTCACTGTTAATGTCCTCCTTCCATAATGGTGTATCAAGAAAAGTTATAGCTTATTTGAAGGATTTAAGGTCCTCATCTCTTAGGAAGGTATAGAAACCATCTCCAAGGTTTGTTTCCTTCCTATCTCTTTTACTTCTTCTAGGTTCAAATTCAGAAGGTTCAAAGGACTCGTCATTACTTGTTTTATGAACTTGTTGTTCACCATTTAGTTTCATAAGAAAGATGTTTTCAAAGAAATTCACATTCTTTGTTTCTATTATGGTATTGACATGTACAAGACTATTTTTTGACTTAGTAACAAGAAACCTATATGCCGCACTATTCTCAGCATAGCCAATGAACATTGCATCAAAGGTTTTAGGACCTAGTTTTCATTTTTTTAGGTTCAAGGAAAAGAACTTTAGCTAAACACCCCCACACTTTCAAATATGCTATATTAGGGCATAACCCTTCCATAACACTTAAGGGGTTTTACCAGTTCTCTTGTAAGGTGTTCTATTTTGAATATGACAAACGAAGAGGATAGCTTCCCCCCACAAGTTCAAGGATGCTCCTGAACTTACCAACATTGCATTCATCATTTCTTTTAAGGTCCTATTTTTCCTTTCTACTGCTCCATTAGACTTAGGGGAATAAGGAGTAGTTTCATGAATGATCCCATGATCTTCACAAAAAAAATTTAAGGGGTTGGATTCATACTCTCCTCCCTTATCAGTTCTAATCCTTTTAATTTTCTTACTTAGTTGTTTTTTCGCTTCATTGTTGTACTTGATGAATGCATCTCTTGTTTCATCTTTGTTTCTCAAAAGATATACCCTTGTATACCTTGAGTAGTCATCTATGAAAGTTATGTAGAATCATTTACCACCTCTAATCATTGTATTTTTTAGGTATCCTAAGTCACTATGTATTAAACTTAGTAGATCTGATTCTCTTTCTACTAACTTGCAGGATTTCTTTGTGGTTTTTTATTCTACACATGATTCACATTTCCATGGTTTTCTAAGGATAGCTTAAGGATTAAACTCAATTCAACCATTTTCTTTAATAAACCCTGATTACAATAGCCCTTCCCCACGAATGCATCATTCTTGGTTACAACTATTTTATCAAAGCTAAACAAGATCTTCATTCCTGTTTTCCCAAAAAGAGATATTGACACCAAGTTCTAGTGGATATCTAGCACATGAAGAACATTACTGAAGGCGAGCACTTTTCCAGAGGTTACCTTGAGGAGAATTTTCCATTTGCCAATCATTGGAGTAGATCTAGAATTACCCATGGACACTTGTTCCTCTCCTTCCTTTACATTGATATAGGAAGTAAATCCACTTCTATTCCCATAGATGTGCCTGGTAGCTCTAGAGTCTACCAACTAATCCTTCATATCGGTGACCATGCTCACCTTAAAGGAGATTACTATTGTGATCACCTCTATCTCTGCCAAATTTGCCTTTGAATTGGACTTCTTAGTTCTCTTTCTATGGTGACATTGAGTTGTATGGTGTCCAAACTTGCCATAGACAAAGAAATTACCCCACTTTTTAATAGTTGGGTTTTGGACCTTGTTTGATGCATTAGGCTTGGTCCTAGAGTTTTGTTTTCTGGACCTATTGTTTTTGGGTTTAAGTTTTTCTTCTATTATATTAGCCTTAGAAGATAGTTCCTTATTAATTCATATACATAGGTTAATATTTAAAATTTCTCATATCAAAATGACTTGAATTCATACCAATTTCTTCAGCAAAATTCCCTTTCTTTTTCTTTTTGTTTTGTTTTGTTTAGAGTTGTTTTTTATGTAATATGATTGTTATATTTATGGACAAAATATAAATCTTACTTATTAATTCATAAGCATTACAAAAATTTACAACTAAAAGCAATCATATCTTCCATAAATAATTTACAATGATGTGATACCATAACTCAAAGGTGATGCATTTAATGCGACATCATAACTCAAAAATGATGCATTTAATGCGACACCCTATCATCACTAGAAATATGTGGTGTCACTTCCGAATGCATCACCATTTATTTACTTCGGTGTCACTTCCAAATACATCACCAATTGATACCCTCTATGGTGTCAGTGGAGATGGTGACGCTATGTTGAATACATCTGCAATTATCACACAAACATAGAGTGTTATATGTGAGCTTTGCTAAATGATACTTGATATTCATGAGGCTTACGCATGAAATATTGTACCCTTGTTGTCTCAGTAGTTGAAAACAAAGAGCAACGTTATAGAGATCATCATTTATATCATCAATGTCATGATAGTTGAAAACGAAGAGCAACGAAGAGCAACGTCATGTTAACCATATATAAAGGAATCAAGGGGCTGTATTCATAAATTGCCCTAAAATATGTGTGAAAAATAATGAGATTGTTGTACATATATATTAAAAGAACCACATGAAAACCTTACTAAAGATTTTAGAATGCTATATTCAACTCTTGTCTAATGAATATCCATTTCCAAAGGCTATAAAAACCTTGTCTAGCTAAGAGATTTTTTATGCAAAGTTTGATCTCAGGAAGGTGCTAAAAAAAGAAAAAGGAAAATATTCTCAATGAAAATTGAAGTGTGAAAGAGAATGAATTATAATTAAAATTTATTAAAAATTTATATATTTTCAAATTATTTAGTCATTATATAAAAAAGTTGAAATAGGTAAAATGAATCTAAAGTGACATAAAAATAATTCACTAACTTTATATTTTTTTACATTTTTTTTTTTTACTTTTTCTTTTGTTCTATTTTTTTTTTTTTATTTTCTTTTCTTTGTATTTCTCCACAAGTTTTTTAGGAATGAAACATAGGTTAAGCATTGACACTCCAAGAACATACATAATTTTAAAAAGTGTATGGATAAAATTTTTAAATATAGGTCCCATAGTTCTCAATCAAGTTTATTCACATCTTGTATCGTACAATCACCTTGAAGGGAGTGAATAGATAGTCTTCTTGAATTCAACCCAATGTATACCAATTTTTAGTTTCTATATGTTCTTTGATAAGGATATAAAGAATAAATAAAAACAAAGAATCATTTAAAAATACAAGCTATTACATGGAAAATCACCCACAAAACCTCCTAGAGACTTTGATATAAAAGCCACATGGTCAAAGACCATAAATTTAAAATCCCTTAAAATTCAAGGATAAGTACATAGTGTTATCTAACAATTATTATTCCCAAAGATTTATATCCCAAACTTCCGCCTAATCTCATGTCTATGGTGCAAAAGTACCATTCTCCTTGGAGGATTCTTCAACATCTTGAGAGGATGCGATGTTCTATCACAAACTCACTTAACAAGTTTAAAAATGCTTTGAAAGTTTTTTATTAAACACAGAATAATGACTTTAAGCTTAGGGGATGATCTTTGAAAATTCTCCTAAGAGATTTATATTATAGAAATCCTAGTGGGCTTGGCTCAATTTACAAATGATATTTTACCAAAAAAAAAAAAGAAAAAGAAAAAAAAAGCTAGGAAAGAAAGATTTTCATTTTTAAACTTTAAAAATATTTTTTTTAAATTAAAAGAGATTTGAAAGATTTTCCATTTTAAATTCTAAATTTAAATTCATTTTCAATTTCCATATAAATACTTATGCCTTTTGTGTCATTTTTATCAATCAATTCGGTTATACTTATTTGTTTAATCCCAAGTTAATTATGTAGAAAACTTGAATGTTGAAAAAAGTGTAAATCACAAAAAATATACGAAGTCCTAAACCAAATTAATGGAGTAATGCATTAATACCCTAATAATCTTTCCTTTGATAATTTTATAAAAAAAATAATGATTATATAAATCTTAGGGTTTACAAATCAATCAATATCACTCATTTCTCAATTAAATATCCTAATGACTAGAATTCAATGCATGCAACACATTGAATTATTTTTTTTTTAAATGAAACCCTTTATTGAACCAAATTCTCAAAAGAACAAAAAAAATAGTATTAAAAAAATCCTTCTTGTTGATTCCAATTAAGTAACAGTGATGAGTTAACAAAATTCTCAAAAATAAATAAATAAATAATCTAAACAACAATTTTATTATTTGTTCAAATTTTTAGTTAAGCTTTTATTGAATTCTAACTAAAACAATGAATTTATAGATCTAATAAATAGAAAAGGAGTTTGTAATCATAATTAGTAATTTGATTACCTTGACAAAATCTAGAGATGAAAGGAAAGTGACATAGAATTCCTTGTTTGACAACTATGTTTTGTAATAGTGTAAAAAATAATTTTCTAACATTAAAAGCATGTTTGTCAAATTCTCTACAATAAAAAAAGCAATTGTTTTTTTATATATACTACTTTATTTTCAATCATTCTTTTTATTTATATATTATTTTTTAAACGAGCACAAAAAACGAATGAAAACAAATAACAACAATTGAAACTTTTTCTCAAAAATACCCTATTTTCCAAATAATTTTCAAAAATCTATTTTTGAAACAATAAACACAAAAACATGTTCTCATATATATATATTTTCTCAAGTTAATTTTTGAAAAAAAATGAACCAAATCTCAACTTCTTTAGAAATATTAGTGGCAAATATTTACCCACACCTTAACAAATGATAGAAGAAATATAGTTACCAAATCTTAATTTCTTTACAAATAGCATACGCTGCCGACTTAAATAAATGATAGTAGAAACATATTTCCCCAAATGTTATATACTCAACCTCTTTTAAATTATTATAAGCAACCACCCAAAAAGTACTCAAATATTTTGCATTTCATACAAAAAATATTAAAATAAGGACCGAGGAATGTGACAACAACAATGAGAAAAGCCAATATAATCTATTTTAAAAAAGGGAGATTTAATAAAAGTCAAACTAAAACTTCAAGCTCCAAAACAAGCCCAACATAGCCACACTCAGTAATACCAAGTAGGGCAATATACAAAACACTTGACCCTTCTTTTCATATTAAGATCCAAAACCCACATCCCTTTCTATAGAAGAACACCAAAGGCCCGTTATTCAATGGTGATGGTGCCCACTTGGATTTTCTAGAGATTCTCATTTAAATAATTATTATTGGTTCAAATTCAGTTTTTTGACAATTCTCTGTGAAGAAAATTTAAATTCTTCAAATTCCAGAACTCAAATTCGTTTGATCATAAATAGCTAATCAAGAAAGAAAGGGTAGCGAATTCGAAAAATATAATTTCTTTCCATTTTGGCAAAAATGATACTAGTTTGTTGGTATATTAGTTATTTTGGAATGGATTTTCTTTCATGTATGCTAGGGAAAGTGCCTCACCTTTCTACATTAATTATTAGAGTAATATCCTCGAATCCTTATAAAATAGAATGGAAAGCCCGGGTGGAAACAAAAATAAAAGGAGATTGGAAAACTAGAAAGGGAAGAAGAAGTCTAGTGCTAGTTCTTATTAGAACTTCTTTATCCAACTTTTATTTTGGAGTGGCTTCTTTGTTCTCTTATTTGTATTGAAAGAAAGATGAAATGTCTTTTTCTCTTCTTTCTTTTTGATTTGATCCCTTCCACGAATTTTAGTTTTGATCAATGCCCCTCATGCTAAATGGGTGCAACAAAGGTGTTTGAAAAATGGAAAGGTGCACATTGGATTAAAATTGATGAATTGTGTTTTGTCAGATAGAATTTTTTTAAAAGATTCCTCATTTTGTTTAAAAAAAAAAGGAAAATTTGAATCTAAATAAAGGTGCATATGGAAGAAGGGGCCCCCACTACTCCTTCATTCAGGGGGTGGCCTCATTTTATATAGCTTATGATTGGCAATTTCATTTCATTTATTTTGACATGCGGACTTTTCTAGTTTGTATCATACTCTTCATTAGAGATGTGATCCCACATTTTCACATGCATTCTCATTTGATGGCGAGACTCGCTTTTTGTTTGTGAAAAAACAATTTTATAAATAATGGATTCACCACTTATTTTCATTTTATTTTTTTAAAAGGAAAATAAAATAAGAAAGAGAAACCCTATAAAAATTACTCCTATTTCTTTAAAAAGGCTTGTATTTGAAAACTTGAGTCTAAGTCCGGGGATCAAGTTATTTATCAGGAAGGTACAGTGAAGAACTTAGCACCCTTCTAAGCCCTAGAAGTTAGGTCTCTATTGAGTAAGTTGAAATAATTGTGAAGATCAATTGGTTGATTCATGGACACTATGAACTAAATGAACATAATTCATTAATTTGATAGAGAAAGGTGTACTTGGTTTACATTCCAAGCGCTTTCAAAAAACACAAAAGTTAAAATAGCAAACAATAACATCACATTACACTCTAAGCAATCACATACTCCATAACAAATCATGTCTAATGTCACACAATCTCAACATAATCAACAAACACTAATAGATAACATCCAATCACAAGCTCTAATCTGAATAAATTGTAAAGAAAAGGTTTGCGTACTTGGTTCAGCATCTTAAAGATTTTTTATAGAGATGGAATTAATTCATAAATAATAGTAATGAATTTAAAAAGGAATTACAAACTAAACTTATATATAATCAATGTAAAATTTATTCACAAGTGGGTTTCTTTACAAAAAAAATAAAAAATAAAATAAAAAATAAAAAATTAGCAAACGGTTAAAACAGGAGATCCTATAGAATGAATCTAAAACAAATATCTAGAAGTTGAATTTCATTATGAAAATTTTCAGAGAATATATTATATGTGTCTAGTTTATCATCCAAGTGATCAAATTAATCAACTAGCTTTCATTTAATACCATATTTCATAATGATATCAGTAGGTTCGAAATAGGACATCTTGCTAAAGTATTTAACTTCTAATTTTTTTAATTAAGTTGGAGATGTTCTAAAATCATGCAAAAATTCCTCAAACTAGATTAATATGTCTATTTTAACTGAAAAATAATCACAAGGCAATATTATATTTATAACATATTTAAAAACAAGTAAACACCTTTCAGCTCCATAAAATGCTTGTGCAGTGGGCGTGAGAATAAAAACTCATATCTCTCTTTTCACTAATTATTTATTAACATTTTATGTGTCAAACGTTGAGTTTGGGAAGTCTAAATTAGGATAAAAATTTCAATGATTTTAGTGAGATCATTTAATAATTTAATTTTGCAAAGCAAAAGTGAGTATAAAAAACAGAGTGAAATCTGAACCTTCTAAAAGAACGATTTATATCTTTTAATTGAGAAATCATTTTTGAAAAAAATAAAATTTTAAAATTAAGTCTAAAGAGTCTAGAATATCATGGACTAATTATAAAATTTTAAAAGAGTTTATAAATTCCGGATTATAATTAACAAGTTCAAATATGCAGTGGGCTGTCAATAGTCTCAATAGAAATTTTTATTTTTGAATTTTTTTTATGTAGTTATTTATTGAATCCCATGTAATCTACATGAATCTGTTCATAAAGAATCCATTAGTTGGAATTATGAATTTTAATTCACGTGTATTTAAAACCAAAATTCATTTTTGAAACCTTTCCAAGTTGCATACCGAAAAAAAGGGGAAATTTTATGCTTAAAAGAGACTAAGATGGGCTTTGAATATAAAAACAATTCATTATAAAATAGACTAAGATTGGTTTTGTTATGAACGAGGTATAAAATCAATTTTTATTTTTTTTTATAAAAAAAAGCGGTTTATGTATATTTTTAAATTTATGAATTTGGATTACCAAAAAAAATTGTAAATGTACCTGTGTGGATTATTTTAGGAAATTAAGATAACTCAAATTTACATGAATCAAAATAAAGAGAATCTATTGAAAGCCAATTGTCACGTGATTATCCAATGGCTTACTTAGATGAAAAGAAGTTTTGGAGAAAAAAAATTAACTATATCTCAGTCATAATTCATCAAACAATCCATATTTAATCATTAACTTCCTAAATTTCAGATTTTAACAACACTCATGTGTGGCCCAATTGGTCCACACCCAACTTAAACGGACAAGTATTCAAAAATCATGAAATGAATAAAGGCCTAAATAAAAATAGTGATAAAATTAATTTATTTACATCATATTGAAGTTCAAACCAAACATAAAATATTTGTTCCACCATTATATGAATAAAACACTATTTTTCTTAATAATCTTCATATTATTAATTCAAATTTCATGTAAGCATTAACAATAAGATCATTGGAATTTCTAGTTTTCACTCAATGGATCATGCTTCATTAGCATTAGCATGCAGTTGTATTAAAGAAATTCAATTTCTCTATTCTATTTTCTATTAATTTTCAATATATATATATATATATATATATATATATATATATATATATATATATATATAAAGTCATGGTATCTATTTCCATAAAAATCAATCTCTACACCTCATTTCTTTTACATTCTAACACGCATTTTCTTATAAAAATCCAACCAATATATTTCATTTATGTTGATTTCTAACATGCATTTTCTATAAATTAGAATGATGATAAAAATGAAATGAACTTCGAAGTTTGCCAATGACCAGTGATACTTAGCTAGTCTGATTCAAGTTTGCCAATGGAGGTGTAAGATCGACGATCAGCAAGCTCTCCACAATGGCGAGCTATTCTGGCAGTAACGAACTTCGAAGATGCACCAGCAAGCTCTCCACAGGGAGAAGAAATCCAGAAAATTTCTCTTTATCCGTGGAAAACTCTCCTCTCTCACCTTCCGAAGCTTCTCAGATGGCCCTCGTTATTCTCTCTGGTATGATCTCTGTCTCTCTTCTCTCAACCTTCCTGATCTCTCTAGACCTCTCTCTCTTCTCACAACCTTCCCGATCTCTCTAGAAATCTCCCTGGCCGTTCTGGAGACTTCCTCTCAAAAAACCGTTTCATCGAATGCATGACTGTTTGACACAAAAATAAAGAAGAAGAAGTAATTAGATTCAAATTCCTTTTAAAAGTGAGAAGAAATATATTCTCATAACTTTAGAATTTAGAAAACATTTAAATCACATAATGAAGTATTTAAATAAATCCTCACTCTCAAAGATTATTGTCTCAATCAATTCTAATATTTTTAATCATGTTTATATACCCTAATTCCATGAAATTCTGAATATCAAATAAAAAATAATAATTCAAAAAAGTATTGAACTTTCAAAGGGTATGATTTTAAACCTTAGGCCCCAAACAATATCCCCACCCCCCAAATATCATACCCTAAAATTTAAAAGAGATGCAACTTTGATACAAGATATAAATCATACATTAAAGAGTAAGACACCTCCCCCTAGATCCTAGACAAAGAGTATTTAACAACGAAGTCCTAAATAAAAAAATAAAAGAAAAAAGAAAGAGTAATAGACTCCTAAAAAGATATAATACTAAGGATAAAGAATGAAACACTAATACTAGACTCTAAGCTATGAAACAAAATAGGCTAATTAGAAGAGGAAACTCCAAAAGATTTCTTAATGAATGAATGAACCTTTAGGTATAATTAGATCTTCTTTCTTATCCCAAATTTGTGTAGTTTTAGGGAGAGTATTAGTAGGATTGCTTCCTTTCATGGCCCTAGTATGAAACCTACTACCGCTGTTGATATTCAAATATGATTTCTAATGTACTTAAACTCACTCACTAGCCTATTTACATAAGTTCGACATTTTCAAAGGGTTCTTTGAAGCACTTATTGACAACATGTCAAAATTTCTTAGATACAACACAATTAGAATGTATAAATTAGATCCCCTTACTTCATTGTACAAAAACCATTTTTACATAGAGGTAAAAGAAATCACCGAACATAGGGTTGAAGGTTTAAGACCTTCGGATTCGAAGATCAGTTTTTTCAGGTAATTTTCTAACCCTTAGATTACTATTTTATATTCATTAATTGGTTTTAAACAATTAAAAAAATCTTTGGAAGATCTCCATCTAGATGAGGATTTGTTTATTTAATTTTATAAAGATCCAAAAATAAAATATTTTCCCTATTATTTCCTTAGAAAATAAGGATTTAAAAAAAAAAATTCATCCTAGTGTTTTTCATTTTATACTTGTTTCTCTGCTGTTATAAATCAATTACCAAACTATCTTGATTCAAATTCATTAGAACTTTAGTTTTATCTATTGCCATTCTCTAATGTCTTTCATGCTTGCACAATGTATATAGAAATTGACAATGACTTTTTTAGAGAGGAAGAGATGCAATATGACCTCGAGATTCATAATGTGCCCACAAAAGATCAAA